>NW_025999977.1:59922998-60073014 GCF_001458135.2 Marmota marmota marmota | reverse complement strand
GGACACCTCACAACAGGGCCTCCTGGAATCCCCATACATGCAGGCATCTGTGTCTTGGCCATGCTGATTTCTGTATAGAAGGGCTCTGCCTCTCACCTACTCCATGTTAGGATGGCTCCAAAGGAGGCCAGAATTAAGTACATTTAAAGATATGCTCAAAAGTTTCATTTTTGTTGTAAGGGTTACTACGATCTCTAAAATAAATCAGGGATATAATACAAAACTAAATAAGGGTTTGGGTAAATTTAAAAGGTTGCAAAAGAGTTTTTAAAAGAAGTAAAATTCATAAAGGATCTTATATGAGACTGAGTTGATAAATTTACGGGTCTTTGTAGAGGTAAAATAGATACCAAAGATATATTAGTGTTATTATAGAAATTTTTTCTTGATTCAAAGCTCTTATACTAAAAGTGTTTTGGGTCTTGTTAATTTCATTTTGTATTTTCCATATAGAACTTTATAACTGTTGTCTGTTAGTGTTTTGCAGAAGTACTGCTTCTAATAAAACAGCCTGCGTTAACTTGAGATAATCAGCACCACCTACAGGACAGACAGAATATGAAGCTGACTTCCACTACTAATACTGATCCCAATTAAATGGAAGGGGTGACTGTAAGATTATAGACATTAGAGTTTAAAACCCAGTACTCCTATTTCAAGACTGGTGAAACTGGTCTTGAAACTTGGAGACCAAATTTTAGGAAGTAAAAGGGCCAAAGAAAAAGCAGCCAATATTTTGGCCCTTGCCCTCTAAGGTCAACAAGAACCCAGGGGATGACAGGACCTCTCTTTGGGCCCTGCAACTCTGGTGAGTCATCCAATCTCCTGAACAGGGGTATTGAGAGAACCCTAGAAAACAGGAAGTCAACCAGCACACATTCTGCAAAGAGGAAGGTTAGTAGAGAGGAAAATGTCCCTGATGCTTCCAAGGGAAGCCACTGTGGTCAGCAAGACCCTGACCCATCCTGGCATATGGCACAATTGGTAGAGGAAAAGGTAAAGGAGTTAGGAGGCTTCTCACAAGTTCCCAAGAGGGATCCCTGACAAATGTCAGCTAACTCTAACAATAGATCTTAAAAAACAACAAAGGTCGATTTTGACCACCTTGGTCTTAAATACTTGGCAGGAGAATATAACCAAAGCACACCATACACAAACAATTCAAAGGTAAGACAATGGTTCTTTTATCAGAGATGAACATTTTGTCAGTCTTCCTAAAAGTAAGACTGTGAGGTTATAAAGGAAGGGCTTTATACAGGAGTGCCTGATAATATCGCAGAAAGCTCTGTCAGAGTCACAGTCTGTTCTGAGTCACCTTGAGATCCATCTGTGTTACTTTTTTTCCGGTACAATTATTATGAACTGCTTGCTCAGACTCCTCTTCTGGAGTTCACAACTCATCACTGCCAGCCTGGTGACTTGGTTTTCATCAAGACCTGAAAGAAGACAAGCTTCACACTGAGTTGGAAAGGACCTTACCAAGTGCTCCCAATCACCGAACTGCTAAAAACGGGTGGCCTCATAACCACGGGTGATTTGCACCTCAAAAAGTTAACATATCCAGGATGGATGGCAATACCTAAGGGTATGGGAACAAAAATGAAAATGAGACCAAAAAGGATAAAAAGAAAAAGGAGGGACTTGTGAGAAACAGAAAGTCTGGTGGTGCTTTTCAGAATACAGTATTTAGCCTTAATTGGGATAAGATCCAATCTCCAATCGCAGCCACTTTTAACTACAGCCCTTCCCTTTGCCCAGCCCAACTTGAAATTAGCTAACCATGCAGATATGGCCCTGAGTGCAGAGCAAGGACTGCCCACCCAGGTGCACAGCAGCCAGGTTCTGTAGCTCGCCCGTCTGCAGAACTAAAATTTGCCTTGCAGAGCTGCTTCCAAGCGCTCCTCAGTCAGAAGCAGCAGTTCTGAGAACAGGAACAGCAGCCTCGACAGCACTCTGGTGCCCCCTGGTGGTTGGTGGAGTGTGCTTCCCCAGGCAAGGCAGCCTGGGCTAGGCCAGCCCTGGGAGAGCACATGGCTTCAGCATGGACTCTACCTCTAGCTGGGAAACAGGTTTGTACAGGACAAGGCTGGCCGGTACATGAGGCCTGCACCCTGCCTTGCTGTGCTGTCTGCTCATGTCTCTTCCCTGGGTGGGCCAGAGCCAGCAGCACAGGGCTCCAGTGGTCCTGTAGGACAGTGGCTGCCAGCTGGGCGGCAGTGTGTGTGCTTGCAGCCTAGGGAGGTCTGAGCCTTGCCGCCTGTTTGGTTCCCACAGCGGCCTTGTCTTAATGGACAAGTACAGACAGTGTCCTTATACACCTTTTCATAGGGGAAGCTGAAGCCCAGGGGATTTCAGGGATTTGGTCCATGTTAAATTTCTAGAGAGTTTCTAGCAAGGGCAAAACCAACTCTCTAATCAGACATCACTTTCCTATGTTCACATATGACTACACGACCAGTGTAACTCCACATCACGTACAACCACCAGAGTGGAAGTTATACTCCATGTATGTATAACAGTCAAAATACACTCGACTGTCATGTATATCTAAACAGAAGAAAAAGAACAAAAAACTCTCTAGCTCAAAGACACCCTTCACACCAGCGTCTCGTTTCCCATGTAACATTTCCTTTGTCACTCCTCTGAGCAAACCTCTGGGAACACCAGGAAGGAACTGACATCCTCTCCCCATGCAGCTTCAGGAGTACTGCAAAGGCCACTCTACTAGGTGCCAGGCCCCTGCAGGTTCCTGGTGTCTGAGGCCACAGAAGCACCTGCGGAGTGTCAGACACTGTGTGCTCCCCAGGAGCTCTTGGTTTCTGCGAACACATTTTTACAATTACAACGTGCTAACAGGTAGAACTCCTCCAGCTTGCAACTCTTATGCTAGGAAGTCAGTCAACTGCACTCTACTTTAATTTGCCACCAAAGTCAAGTGGCCTCCCTGTCAGAAGGGTCTTCAAACCTCCCTGGAGGAAAGTAAACAAAGTCCTTCTGCCTGTCCAGCAGCAAAAACCCGATCCTGGTCCTCTCTGCTTCCGGTTCCTCACCTGCTCAGGGCAGAGGTTCCAGGGCATCAGCAGCCTTGTCACTGAGTAGGGAGCTAGTCACAAGGGAGCCCAAGCCCAGGCAAGGCGACGGTTCTGCTGAACAGAGACCATACTCACCAGCACACACCCAGCCGTTTCAGGATGCAGATGCTCATGGTACTGTGCACCAAGTGTTTCCAGAGGTGCCTGGAGAAGCTTTTGCATCATCAGAACACAAACTGTCTAAAATTCACCATCTGATGTAATAATGATCTCAGGAGACCTACAGAGAACTTGAGAGCAGGAGCCTTGCTGGTTGGCTTTGTGGATGGGCTAACTAACAGTCTTGGTCAGTTGCCTGGGAGGAGAAAGCTCCAGTCCAGACGCTCAAACCCTCCTGCCCTGTGCTTCAGGAGCCGGGAGCTGGGTGAAGAGGTGACAATGTGTCTGGCCCTAATGCAAGCCTGTGCCACATGTGACCTGAGCACAGCTATAAGTGCAGGGATTGGCTGGTGGCACAGGGCTGGGTCCTTGCTTCCCCTGCTGCCAGCACTAGTGCCAGCGGGTTCCTTGCCAGCTGAGGAGGAGCCACAGCTCGGCCCCATAGGCGTCAACCCTGACTGGAGAGCACATGCTGTTCATCGTTCTGAAACTTTTCACCCAAGGCCAAAACAAAACTGCAGGCTGGAAATATATTTGCATGTACTGTGAATTTTGATATATAAAATTAGAAACATATATCTTTAAAAGCCTATACTGTAATACAAAGAATAAAGTACATGAACAGCCTATTCACAAAAGTGCAAAAGGCCAATAACAATTTGAAAAAATGTTAAATAACCCTCGCTGGCAACTGAGGATATGCAAAGCAGTGAGGTGAGACTGTCCCTCACTCAGCAAAGCACTTTTCCAAGTTGCCCGGACGCACAGGCAAAGTCCAGAAATCGTGCAGGGCTGATGTGGGACCGTGCTTCCTGACAAGTGACTCAGCCATATTTCCATATTTATCAACTGCCAGCAAGTAGCTATTTTTCAATTCCCTTCATGTGTAGGAAAGGTAAAGGATGCCTCTCAGGCTGCACATGTTCCTGCTGCCCAGTAGTAACCAGTGAGAAACGCAGAGTCTCCAGTATCAGCAGCTGCCGCAGGAAGTTGGACTGGCACCTGGTCTGGTTATCTGCCATGCCAGACATGACGTCACACAGTGAAACATCTTCATGATCAAAGGACTGAGCAGTCACTTCAGAGGAGGCAGACCTTCAGGGAAAGTGGTGCTTAGTCTTGACAAATGACCTCTTGCCCCATTCCCAACATGCGCGATGTTATACAAGCATAAAGAACGCCCAGGCCAGCTGAGATAAAGACGCAGAGCCCTAAGTCCACATTCCAACAGTGTCAGGGCAGGGAGTGAAGCTGAGGCTAGTGGCACACAGCAGTGCTCCCAGATGATAACCCTTGCATGACTGGGACGAGGACTGAATCCTGGCTGGCAGGGAAGGACCATGACAGAAAACAACACAGGCAGGCCATCTGTGGCCCACTGCCTCCTGGGGGCATGTGGGTGCAGGAGGGGAGGTTCCACCTAGTCCTTCTGCCTCTGGGGACAGATATGCAATGTGTTACCCCAGTCCCAACACAGGAGCACCCAAGGCCAACTTGGTCTGTCCCTCAACAGGGGCTGGCAATGGAGCAGAGGCAACTGCAGACAGCCAGATCAAGACCAGGGGAAAAAGTAAAAGCACACAAATAAAACCCAGGCCCACATAAAATAGGCATCTGATGTTAGGAGACTCGCAGGAAAAGGCTGGAGCAAATTCCTTAAGAATCCCACTTCTAGAGGACCCTGGACTCATGGGGTCAGTGCTAGATTCAGGAAAAAGAAATTAGAAGAGTGAGATGATCAACACAGAGCAAATCAATGCACGCTGGGCTGCTCTGCTCCAGCCGAGGCAGACCTTCACAAGCACTCAGCACTGGCAGGCAGTGGTCTGCAGGTGGAAGGAGCATAGGCCCCGCGGAGGATGGAGGGCGAGTGCAGGTAGACAGCTGTGGAAGGAATGCTTTCAGAGCTCAAGAAACCGAATCTTCTCCAAGGTAAAGGCTAATGTTGTGCAGGGCCACCTGCTGCCCCCCAGGTCTCTGTATGCCTCCATGTCTCTCCTCTAAGGATATGGTTGAAACACCACTGCCCTATTAATATCAGGACCTGCCAACATTCAGGCCTGCCTGCACCAGCCCTGCTCGTGCCCAGGGCTCCCGGCACTCTGCTGTTTCTTTCATGACACTCCTAAGACCCAGCATGCAGTTGGTCCTCTGGACCCCTTGCAGCCCACCAACACTGCATCACAAATATTTTGTAAAAAGTGGGGTGACTGAATACGTACATTTTTATTACCTCCTGAACAATACAGTGTAAGACATATTTATTCTGCATTTACATTGTATTGGAAATTATAATCAACCTAGAGGTGATTTAACACACAGGAGGATGTGCCTGGGTCTGTGCCACTACCACACTCTTTTCGGTAACCTGACAATTTTGGTGTTCACAGGTCCAGGGACCACTGCCCAGGGGACCACAAGGCAAGACTAGATGCACGATCCACATTCTTTCCTATACTGTCTCCCTCCACTGCCTCATGAGGACAGTCAAGCAGTCGCCGGCACTCAGGAGGTCACCGGGGATGACCTGCCAGTCACAGGAGTACTTCAATGAACAGGCCAGGCCATGCACTCCCTCCCACGTGAGGACCTCAACACAAACATGCAGAGGCTCTGGCGGGCCGCACCCCCTGAAGCTGCTCAGCACACCCACAGGAGCCCTCTGGAAGGACTCAGAGGTTGGTCCTGGTCTTGCCCTGCCACTGACAGCCACCCGTGACAGCCTGAATCCTGAGTGCCCTTCCAGGGACCCCAGTGACTTACACATGTTCTGTATAATGTAGAAGAGAATGGCCCACCAGAAGCCTGGAGGAGGAAGCCTGAAGACCTCCCAAAGCAAGGACCTGGGGAAGTGGGGCTGTCAGGCGCAGCAGCTACCTCAAGCATCTGACTCAAGACCCAGGAGGCACCCCATGCTGCGCCTCCAGCACACCTGTGAGCACTTTTACTTTCCATGTAGATGTCTTGTGAAGGAAAGGAGCACCTCAGATTCCCTCTACCTTCTCAGTTCCTTAACAGTGCAGGCCAGGCACTTCCTTCTAATCTGAAGCACCCATCTCTAAGCCTGAGTTCATGTCCTTCTGGGGAGCTGACAAATTTCTGGGTGAGTAAAGGTCATGGCCAGGTGCTGAGGAGCCCACCCTGCAGTCGGGATCCTGTCCTAAGCTCAGAATCAAAACAAACACTCTCTGGGGTAAACATACTATGTACTATCAAAGGTTTTATTGCATACCAATCAATAAACTTACAGTGTCACAGGCTTGGAGTATGCAGAATGTTCTTTCTTCTGCTTTGTTCATAAACACATGGTAAAAGCACTTCCTAACTTAAGCAGAGGAGCAGGGGCCCCTGAGCCTTCCATTCTCAGAGCATGGATGAGTGGGGCTCACACCCCACACCTTGTTTTAACACTGGAGCCCAGCACTTCAGGCATATGGGCAAGTGCCTGCCCCGCACCACAATCCCCACTGGAACCCTGCATGAGCCCACACAAGTTTTATGAATTACTCAGTGTTGATGATTTTGGCTTGCAGAATTTTCTCTAATAAGAAGAAAAGATACAAAGATAGTTGCTAGCAATGCAATTTCCAGCCACTAAAATAGGAGCCTCACTAAAAAGTTCCATTTTTGTGAAAACAACACACATGTGAAACCTGGAGCCCACATCAGGGTCACATGTGGGCTGCACCAAGATACAGAGCTAACAGTACTATTACACACCTTTATCCAGGGAGGCTGGACTCAGTTGGACAGGCCCAGATCCACACGGTCCAACATACAGACAGGGTCTACCACCTTGCTGGTGTATTTCAGCTGGGCATGAGCTCAGACACCTTCCTCAGACATGTCCTCTCCAGCAACTTCCTGACCTGCTTCCCATGGCTGGCCTTGGATAGCTTGGCAGGGAACAGCCCTGGAGAGCCACACACACCTGTTCTGAGCTCCTGCAGTCAAATATATCAGCCCACTTCATTTTCTATGAAACCACCTTGTGGGATGGGAACTCGAGTGAAGCCATGTGTCACTAAACACCCTGCGGTGCACCTGGGATGTGTACCGTGAGACGTGCCACACAACCCCACAGGTGATGTCGACTTGAGACTGGACTTGCTTAAGATCAGGTTTCTCAGACACCTCTGTGTTCACTCTACAAGCTGAACAAATCCCAGAGGGACTGGGAAGAGCTACAGGCAAAGAGCTCCAGTGGCCTGGCTGAGGATTCTGTCTGCTCACATCTACCTCCTGTTGAACTCAGTCTAGCTTCTTCACTAAGAGCTTAACACCATGTAAAACTGAAAACTCACATATCTGGATTTCTAGACAATTCTTCAATCTGACAAACTGTCGATTTTTAACCTTCTAAATGTAAGTGCTTTCACTTGGACAGTTTTTTTCTTTCTGAAAATTGAAAAGTGTTTCACAGCAACCATACCCCAGACAGGCAGCCTGAAGGTGCTCAAGCAGGATAAGACTCAGGGGGGGCACAAGGGGCCTGCACCGTCCAGGTTGGGTGGAGCCCACTAGGCCTCCAGTGAATGTTCCTCTATCTGCAATTCTGCACTCAGAACAAAGTAAAGGGCTCATTTAACACATTCTTTTCCATGTAGTCCCGACTTCACGCTTCCCTTCACATTAGAGTCTTGAGCAAAAGTATTTTCAGTGAGGTAACCCCATGTTGGTTTCAGAAAGCCTAACCTCATGGGATCCAGCCGTTACACTGAGATGTGCCCAGCTGGTGGTTTCAGAGGGCCCTGGGCTCAGGGGACTGGTCGGTACATTAGATAGGTTCCATCTTTGCCAGACCTGCTTCAAAGGCCTCAGGCTGAGAAGACGGGGGCCAGCACTCTGTACAGTCCTCTGGGGGGCCTCAGTCTATCCTTGTAGGAGTTCAGCAGCATTTAGGCTCCACCCACTTCCACCTACAGTGACAAGCAAAAGTGTTACCAAACTGTCACAAGTCCTTGGGGGGCAAAAGTGCCCTCAGTTAAGAGCCATCCCGTGGAGCACAAGACACAGGGGGACAGCCAGGTGATGGGCCTGTGTGCAGGACAGCACGACCACTGGGGTTCAGATTCCACACCGAGCAGACGCTTTGTAACTGACTGTGGAGTCCTGGAGAGATGCACCGGGCCCTCCTGGGGCTCAGCCAGAGACCAGGCAGGCTCAGGGTGGACCCAGGCTCAACAAACACGCAGGGGTACAGTCCGTGCTAGTTTGAGAAACAAGTTTAGTGTGTGCTCCAGCACTGGGCCCCCAGAGGGGAGCACGGCTTTCCCCAGGCAGCTGAGGACGCCTGGCCCCACTGCACAGAACCCCCTGGCAGAGGGAGCCAACGGGCACGAGCTCACTCCTCCTTCCTCCGCTGCTTCGCTCTCCTTTTCTGTTGCAAGTTCTTCAGGTCAGTCATCACGTTCAAAGTCTTGCGTACCCACAAAATCTACAACAATCATTTTAGGACATATTCAGAACTGGGAAACAGGCCTGAAGAAAACCAGGACTTAAAAGCCTAAAGCTACGTACCACGATGATCATGGCGTTGAGCAGCAGTGGTGCTGAGAACACGACAGAAATGAACATCCCCCTGGAGTCAAAATACTGGTATTTTGAAAACAACCTGTTTAAAAAAAAAAAAAAAAAACAGCAAATAACTTGGCATCGCCACAGGGCTCTTTATGGGAGATGATGATGGGGGAAAAGAGCCGAAAGATACTTCAAGGCTCAAAAACCTGCCCACCAGGAGTTCCGGGCCCGCTGCAGGCGGGGCGCCACTGCAGGTCTGCTAGTGACCTGAAGGCCTGGAGCTACGCAGCAGCAGCCTCGGTGCTCTGCACCAACGACAGGCATGGCTTCACAGCCAGCCTCTGCTCTTAAGGACCGCTGAGCTGGGAACGCCCTGCGCTGAGATTCGCAGCCTCCTTAGGAGGCTCCTGCAGGACTCATCTTTTTTCAATTCTGTAACTGAAATTAAAGTAGCCCATGAAATTCCCTCACTGTTATTAAGGATCAACCAACAGGTACAGTGGCATGGTTCAGTCACCAAAAGTCACGCGGTTCGTGAAACATTTAACCAGCTGCTTCTCAGGGTGTGACGCACTCCTGCTTCCTGCTGTCTCCCATAAGTCTGACGCTCACAGGGAGTGCTGCGTGTGAGCAGCACGGTGGCTGACTCCTGAGACTCAGCGAGACGCGCAGGAGCCGACTTTACCTCCAGTTCATTGCGGCCACTTCATTGATGTACTCAGCACAATAGACCAGGACCACTGAGAAGACAGAAATCACGTTAGAATGGAGATGGCCAGGGTCAGCACAGCGCTCTTTACACCAGGACACTGACACAATTAAGAGAAATGCAATTTCTATTTTGGCTACAATTAAATTGTGAATGTGGAACGTGCTCCCTGACAGAAAGGACTAAGAGCACCCCACACGCACGATGTCAGTGGGCTAGAGGGGACCCGTGGGACTGCTGGAGGCCCAGGTTGTGCCGCAGTCCGGCTGCAGCAAAATAACCGGGGGGTGACGAGCAACTTATGTACATTGATACAGCAGGAGTGGACAGAAGGGGTATTTATACATTCCACACAGCTTATCTAATTAGCATAAACTAGATACATCAGTCAACCAATAAGGAATCTCCACACTTAATGGCTCGCTTTTGTTACTTCTCAAACCACTCCCTCTGGCATTTTGCCAGGCGCCATCCAGACTTGTTTACAGACTCTAACAAGGTTGGAGTGCCCAGTGCCCACTACGAGGCATAGCTATGCTGAGATGGCATCTCCTCATGATTCCAGCCGCAGGTGGCTCCTGGACACCCTGCAGTGGGATCATAAGCAAGACTCCACACCTGGTGCCTAAACTGCTTCCCTGCCTCATGTTCAGGCCATCCAGGTGAGACTGCTATGATACATCCCTACCTTCAAGGAGCCAGGTGGTGCAGCCATGGGGGCTGCTGACCGGGGGCTGCATGGCCTCTCTGCCCTCCAGCCTCCCAAAGACCATGGCGTTCTTGGAGCACAGGACACAACTGTCCAGGCCTCCTGCTAGTGTAGGGTGAGGCCTGTGTCCACGCAGGCCAGAGAGAGGGTGTGTGAGGGACTAGAGCAAACTCAGCAACTCCATGCCTTCACTGTCAGCCAAACCTTTTTGACCCAAATCGGAAAGTGGGTTAGCCCAGGGCTATCTACCTCCTCACTACCTGCCTGACAGGTAGACCCATGAAGGCAAACAGAATGCAGAGCCAGAGAGGCCAAGAGCTGGCTAGGAGCCTGGCCTCCTCCCTGCTGATGATGCACTGCACAACTAGGGCAGTCTCTGAATCTCAGTGTGTTTCATCTGTAAGAAGGTGGCAACCCTTAGTAGGGCAGCTTAGGAATTTAATGAGTCAGAGGACATGAAGAGCACGTGGAACAATGTGACCATAGTCACATCCCAACCCCACACTGTTCATAAGTTTCAAATTGCTCCATGGGTTAGCTCTCCTAGGAGGCTGCCCTTCTTCAAGGCACCTGCTGTACAGCCTTCTCACCCTGCCCTCTGCAGGGAGCTCCCCTGGCCCCCTGCCTGGCTCTGCCACCCCTTCCCACCCTGACCTCTCCAGGGAGCTCCCCTGGCCCCCTGCCTGGCTCCTGCCACCTCAGTCTGGCATCACACACCTTCCCTATGCTCTGGCCTTTCCCATCAGAAGCTCAGCATGGTGGTAACAGTGCAATGAGGCCTCTGAGTATGTGCTGAAGGAGTTGTCCACTGGGAAGTTCCATTAAGACAGGAGGCTATTCTGTTCCCCACTGTATCCCTGCCCTTCCTTAGGGCTTGACCTGGTAGAAGCTCTCCTGTGGAGAACTGGACCTAACAACGCAGATCACCTTGATTTTTACAGACCCACTTTTCTGTAATGCAAGCTCTGATCGTTTCACTCCAGTCTTCCTAAGGCAACCTGGTGTTCAGATTTCCTACCTTGCACAGAGCTTCTCTCAAAGTAGCTGATATGTTTTAATTACTTAGCAGAATCTTCACTATCTTTAGGGAGCAGGGGTGGTACAGGTGATTGAACTCAGGGGACCTTGACCACTGAGTCACATCCCCAGGCTTTTTTGAGACAGGGTCTCGCTGAGTTGCTTAGTGTCTCACTTTTGTTGAGGCTGGTTTTGAACTTGCAATCCTCCTGCCTCAGCCTCCCGAGCTGCTGGGATTACAGGTGTGTGCCACTGGGCCCAGCTCTTTGCTGTCTTTCTAATGTCTACAAAATCAAGAAGGGCCTGGTCAGGCTCAGAGGCTCTCCCCCACAGTGTTACCCAGAACCCCTTGTGCCTCAGAGGGGGCATCAGAATGCTCAGCCCTGCAGGCTGTAGTTTCTCTGACCTCTGGTCCATACTCCCTAGACAACTCCAGCCCTCTAGACTGGAATCTGTCTTCCTTCCCTCATTTGGATGCTCACGCCCTCTTACCTGGGCCAGCTAGCTGCTCTTTTTCTTTTCTTACTCCACCTTACCTGCTCTTCCCACCCTGTACCATGATTTTCCTTGCTCCATGAAATTTTTGTCAATCTTTTCCTGAAGCTACATCCCTTCTCTAAATTCCTTAGCCCTTACTTTTAAAACTCATCTAGGCAATATAATTTCAACACATAAACTTTCCTTCTTAGTTTACATCCTTTCTCCAGAGCAAGCAGTGCAGGACTGAGCCCAAGCAGGGAAATGTCTGCTTTAAAAACAGCCAGATTTCATTACACTTAAGAAGTCTTTGTAACCATCTGGAATTCAGCACCCTCCCCAGCACAGGGGAGGTGCTCCAAAGGTTCCTTTCAAATTCACACAGAATGACTCACGGAAGGTATGGGAGGGGCTGTGAAATATTTACAGGTTTTGGAGATGGCATGCTGGCATCAGGTCGCATGGCCATCAGAGCACAGGGATTTTGTTCTGTTCTACTCACTGAGACACAGGAAATGGCCAATCTGTAGTCGGTACCTCTGGGATGAGAAGCAAGTGAGAAGCAGGCACAGCACGTGGAAGACAGCTAGCCCCACCAGCCAGGGCTCACTCCAGTCTGTCTGCTGTAAGGATAGGCGAGTCAGGCAGGGCAGGCTCAGGTCCAGGATACAGCTTTCTCAGGGGCCCCAAGCACACAGTCAGCCCTCATGGGAAGGTGGAAGCAGGAAAAGGAAAGGGAGAGAAGTAGGAATCCTCTCCACTGCAACCACACCAAAGAGTTTTTAAAGATTTTATAGTCTGAGCACACAAAACAGAGGGCATCACCAACCTGCCTGTTTGGGTGGTTGAATAAAGCAGTATTTTAAAGTTGGGTAAAATCTAAGCAATGACCACACCCTGAGATGACCAGGAGGTTGAGCAACTTCAAGGTGATACACTTGGTTAATACCAAACAGAAACTAGGACTGTGGAAGCCCCTTGGACTACTGCCTTAGCACCAATGCCTTGGAAGCCTGAGCCACCTAACCCGAATGACCTGACCTTCCCACCCTTTCTGCCATACGCCCAGCGCTCCTGGTCTCCACCACCAGGCTCGGAGCCTTCTGAGCCTGGACCCCAACCCCCAGGCCCAGCTCCCAGTACAGGATGCTGAGGCCTTCCTGTAACCCTCCTGGGTGAGGCAATCCCTGCTCCCAGGACCCTCAAGGACAGCTCTAAGTGTCCACACTGCTCTCAGGGAGTGAACACCTCTGACTTTTGGGCATTAGAACACAGAGCAGCCTGTCCATAGCCTGGCAGGGAAGGAATCTCTCCCTGCCCAGGCCCCAAACCAGGGGCCCACCAGGAGCCAGAGACCCAGAGATGCAGCCTGAGAGCAGCGCAGGAGGGAACCCAACCTGCAGAGCAGGCACTCGCCCCGGACCCAGCCCCGCCCCATGACTACAATCCCGCCCAGTTCCAGCCCCACGGGCATAGCCACGCCCCGTGACCGCTGTCCTGCCCAGGCCCCGCCCACCGCCACCANGACCGCGCCCACACCGGTTCCTGCACCTCGGCGGCCGACTGTTACCGTGATCACCGCGGGGATGCTGACGGGGAAGGAGCTGACTGAAAAGGCCGACGGCATGGTGTCCACAAGGCCCGCCCTCGCCACAACCGCCAAGCCGTTTCGCCCCGCCCGGCTCCCCAGGAGGGACGCGCACTATAGTCTCGCGAGATCGCCGCTGGTCGCGAGAATGGTCGTCTCGCGATACTGCCCCGCCCTCTCGGTCCCTATCTCGCGGTCTTTGTGCGGTCGTAGTGGTGGTGGTGCTGTTCCTGGGCTTCCAGGGGTTGCTCCCGGGCTCCGCGGTCAGGCGGCATGGGCTCCCCGCGGGCCGGGAACTGTCCAGCTGGGACCTGGAGAGCTCGGGTTGGTACCCGTAGCTTAGGGACATCCAGACCTTGGGAACTCACTCCATTGTTAAGGGACCGGGCGGGGGACGCGGTTCGGGGTACACCTAACTGGGACGCGCAGCAGATGCAGCATATGAACTGACTGCGGGTGACTACGTGAGGACCCAGGCCCTGCTGGTGCTCGTCCTACGCGGCTCACGCACAGCGCCTTTCCGTGCGCACCTGAGCGGCTTCTCTGGAGGCTGTGAGTCGGTCCAGTCTCTCGCCGTGGTGTGCAGTCCAGGCGGCCACAGTCCTGGGTGGACAGTCTCCTCCCACCCGCCAGCTGGGTAAGGAGGTAAAAAGATGAAGATGGTGGGAGCCCGAGGTTAAGAGAATAATTCTCTTAAATGAGCCCACTTTGCTGACCCCCCCCCATACTTTCTTTGCTAAAAATCAGTCTGCCAGCAGCCCCGCACAGCCCGAGTGCACAGGATGTCACGTTCCTTAGCAAAGGTCAGGCAGTCAGTGTAGGTGATGAATGATGGGGGTCGAAAGAGGATGAGGTCTGGTTATCAAACAGAACACAAGGTGTTGTTGTCCTCTACAATCTAATTGTGCTCCTGGACACTCTGGGTTGCAAACACTTGACCCCCTTATCCTTGCTCTAAGGTATGTACAAGGAAAAGAAAGAGAAGACAATACTTAAAAGAGGATTCGAGGGTCTATAAAAGAGCAACACACCTCTCTGGCAGGCACCCAGCTTTGGGGCCACTTCTGTTGCTATCACTGTCTTAAATAAACTTGCTTTCTATGCCTGCCTCAGTGTTTTGCTAGTATTTAATCTTCAGCACCAGGGAACAAGGATCCGTTCCTTATCTGCAAGACCTATATCAGCTGTACCCATCTAACTGCCTCCCCCCTTACAGGGAGCACCCAGACTCATGCTGTGGCCACCCTTGCTCCTTGTGGGCATTGGGATTGAGTGCCTTGTCCTTGTTCGTCTAAGGAACATGCTCCCCAGACATTAAGTGGAGCGGTGTCTCTCCCACTACACACCATCTGCCACCCTGAACTGGGCCACCACTCACCAAGTGTTCCATCAAGCATGAGGGTGTCCATGTGGCTATGATCTTGTCTCTGAGTTCTAAAAGGTTTCTGCAAGCCACTGGTTCCCAATAGTCCTCCCTGCCCCTTGGCAGCAGGAAGTGCACCGTGGTACCCTGACTCTGAGTCACGGAGCTGGTGACCCTGGTGCACCGGCACCTGGGAGATGGTTGGCGCATCTTGTGGAGGGTTTACAGGACCTGTAGCTTACCTGTGCTTCCTCAGGGATTTGTGTCCCATGGATCAGTTCAGAGGAGGCATGGATCCCACCACGTCCAGACCTGGCTCTCCACATCTTGGCTCAGGACTCTAGTTCCAGCAGTGCCGGGGGTGCTGCCCAGAGGCTTCAGCCCAAACACAAGTGTTGTGCAAATGTTGTGTGATCCTATTGTGCATGGCAGATCACTGAGGGCCAGGCTCCAGTGCCTCAGAGCCTGGCAGGGATGACCCTCTGCCCAGACCAGCAACACTGTGTGGTTCTTCATTCCCTTTGAACTTTCAGGCTTAGCAGCAGCACCAGCCAGAACATCAAGTCCTGCTGGGATCCTGACCTGGGCAGACTCTGGATTCCTGGTTCCGTTCACCTTGCCTCTGCCTTTGTGATCTTGGCCTGACCTGAACTTTAGGTCTTGCAGATTCTGCAGTGCAGCTAGCAATAACACATTTGAGAGTTGTGCTCATTCTATTCAGCTTTCTGTAGGAGAAACAAAACTGGCTTGCACAACTTCACTGACCAGGTAGGGGCTCCTGGAAAAATGACAGCCTTGTCTTCTGTTGGCTGACCACCACCTTCCTGCAGCTCTGAAGCTTGGAGTCAGCTGGCCATCACGTCCCTCCAGCTCTGACCCCTGCCACCTGCTCTGGTCCTCCCCCTTGCTGCTGCCTTAGCTTCTTTTTTCTGCTCCTGGGCCTGCTTGTAGCTGAAACATTCAGCAACAGTATCCCTCCACCAGATCCTCAGCTGTTTGTCCTTATACAGGGGAGACGGGAAGGATGGCTCCCATCCATGGTTTCTCAAGAGGGGGGGTGGGTGACACTTCTGCCTCGGAGATCATGACACACACACCCACCTTCTTTCCAGTTCCCTTCTGCCTTTGTCATTTCTCAGGGATTGTGTCATTTTTTACTTTCTGTGGTCCTGCCACAGGACTGTCTCCCGTCCCCCGTAATCTGAGCACTGCTTCCTTTCTGTGATACCCCCACCTCACTCTTAGGCACAGTGTTATCTTGGCTCAGACTCACACCCAGTTCCCTAAACCACAGTCAACGATCCAGAAATATAATTTTGTATGTTGATCTGCTGTGCTGCATTAAACACCAGGTGGGCATGCTGGCCTTACCACTGCAAGTGGACCAGGTGGACCACCTCCACCTGGTCCCTCTGGCCCAGCCTCGAGGTTAACACAGGGCCTGGAGAGAGATCCTGGTCCGGGAGGAAAGCCTTGAGGGTGTGCTGGGCTAGGTAACAGGGCTACCCTGATCCTTGGCCTGGCACTCGGTGGCAATAGGCTGTCCCCCTCAGCCTCCCTGATGTTTGAGAAGCGGGGAATTAATTCAAATGTTTATAGTTCCAGAAGTGAAAGATTTTAGTTTACACCAGTAAATTTTTCAGGAATTGGGAATAGACAAATCTGTTATTTTCTATCTCTTTGCATAAATTGACTTTAGAAAACTAGTAGTTTTTAGAAGTGCTTGTGAAAATGTATAATTATGGATAACAAAATGTTTACAGAGAAAATCTAAGGAATGAATTCTCACACCTTCACCTTAAGTTCTCCGTCCTAAGTTCAGGATGTTTTCTTACCTCAGTGCTTCTGGAGGAGGTCAGGAAGCAGTTGCCTTAGTCAAGTTTGTTCTGTTCTGGTCTCCTCAGGTGCATTCTTGTGGCCCTAGCACTTCCAACAGGCGTGTGGAAGAACACAGTGGTGACTCGTGAAGAGGTGGACAGCTTGGTCATGCAGCGGAACGGAGGCTCCTCCAACCCCCTTTCTGGGACTGCACCCAAGCCACTCTCACTGGAATCCCTTCATTAGAAGGGAAGGAGGGTGGGAGAAGCCCTTGCGGCTACTGTCTTCACCCAGGGAGCCCTGGTGTGAGAGGCTGGTGCCGGCATGTGCACTGGGAACAGGAGCCATGTGCTCGGTCCCCGGGAGTTTCTGCAGAAACCCTTCAAGCCTACTTTGTCTCCAGCAGGCAAGGAGCCCAATTGTGCTTGGCATCTGGAGATTTTTCTCTTTGCTTGATTGTGTTGTCCCAAAGCAGATGAAGCGCTTGAGGTGCTTGGAGAGTGGGGCACACCAGTGTGGTGTTGGGTACTTTCTGCATTTCTAGCAGGAAAACCTTGAGAAGCCAGCACCCAGCCCACGAGCTCTGTTGGTGTGGGGGCCTGAACTCCTCGGTGAATGTTAGCCTCCACCTCCCACTCTGGACCTTCTGAGAGATCCCCTGATGTGTCCATTTCCTCTTGGACACATTCCAGTTGTATTAAGGTCCACACATTTCCCAGGATAGCCAACAGGTTGACACTGCTGAGACATTTGTCCCTATCCCTCATATGAGGCTGCTTGCTGAAGAGTGGGCCTCAGTGGAAGGCTGGTTCACCTCAGAGTACCTGCTGGGGAGCACAGCCTTCATTAGATGTGGCTTCCACCTGCAACAGCAGCTTGAGTGTGAGAGGAGGCTCCCAGCTGTGCGTGCAGGGCCATTCTGCAGAGAGTGGAAATCCTCAGGGGCACATTGGAGGAGGAGGACAGATTGGCTGCAGGCTCCCGGGAATGGGAGGAAGAAAGATGGAAGTGTCCCGTGAGCACAGGAAGTGAGTGTTGAGCTGCAGTGGCCTGGAGCTCCCACCAGCTCCTCAGAGGATGCCCAGGTGGAAGCCCACACCACTACCTTCCCTGGACACATCTCCTTGGCCACACGTTCCAGGCTGGGAAGCACAGCCTTCCCAGACAGAGACGGGGTGAGTCATCGCTCCTGATTTCTCTCCAGTGGCCAGCATATTCTGTTCTGTATCGCAACTAGTGACAGACTGTCTCACTGTCTCCAAGGAATTCAAATTAAACTTTTCTGCAGCAACAATGGAAATGAAATATTTCAATAAATAAAAGTAGCAAATTCATCAAGGTGAAATTCAACCAACAAAATTGTAGGTTACTGTCTTATATATTCTTTATTTTATTGATGTGGTACCAAGCATTGAACCCAGTGCCTTTACAGGTGCTAGGCAAGCACTGAGCCACAGCCCTAGCCCAATAATATCAAAGAACCCCGAAGATGTCTTTTTCTCTAATAATTGCAAATTTATCCATTGAAACGTAACTCAAAATTTAAACTCCACCTCTCAGGGCTGTGGTGGGGCTGCAGGCCTGGGGCACCCACCGCCACCCCTTCCCCGGGTGCTCTGCTCACAGCATGGAAGCTGGGCATTTCGTAGTGGGGTTGACAGCTTTACTGAGTGCATAACTGAAAGTTTATATTTGAAAATGAAAAAGAAGTTCACGTAATTTGGTTGGGGACCTCTTTGTGGTCACCTGTCCTTTTTTGTTATTGTTTGTTTGTTTGTTTTTGGTTTTGGTGCCAGGGATTAAACTCAGGGGCACTCGACCACTGAGCCACATCCCCAGCCCTGTTTTGTATTTTATTTAGAGACAGGGTCTCACCGAGTTGCTTAGTGTCTTCCCGTTGCTGAGGCTGGCTTTTAACTTGCAATTCTCCTATCTCAGCCTCCCAAGCCTCTGGGATTACAGGTATGTGCCACCGCACCCTGCTACCTGTCCTGGTCCCAAACATAATGATTCATGCTCCCTAAGTTTTTTCCAATCAGTTGTCCTTGATCATCTTCTTCACAGATTTGGCGAGTGCTTGGAGAAATTGCTTGCTATTCAGGTTTGAATTTCACGGGAGTTCTGTCATACCTGAATCAGTTCATCCTGTGTGGCGTCAGGGTAAATGAAGGCCTTCATTATGTTTGGGATTTAATGTGGACAAGATGTCCTCAAGCAGGTGGGGGCCCTCACTCCCCCAGGATCAGAGGAGCGAGAGCCTGCCAGGAAGGTGCTACCTAGGCAGAGGCTGGGGTAGAGTGGCCTGAGGAACCAGCTGAGCCAGGGGAAGGTGCCTCCTACAAGGTGGGTGTTTGAGGGCAGCAATCCCAGGGAACTGGGGACAGAGCCTGCAGGTAAGGGTGGCCATATCTTGTGGACAGTGGTTGGACATTGGAGGGTTGGAGGCTGGGACAGACTCCAGTGTTTTTCTGGCAGCTGTGGTAAGAATCGAAGGCAGGAAGCAAGAGCAGAAGAGGGAGAGCAGGCCTTTCCCGTGACACAGGAGAGAGGGGATGCTTCCTGGGCCAGGGGACACAGGCAGTGGGGGAGAGGGTCTGTGGCTGGGTGTAGCCTGGGCTCTGAAAGAACCGGGAGCTCTGGCGGCCACAAGGGTCTGGCCTGAGCTGCAGAGCGTGAGCTGCTCTGCACGGAGAGGCGGACTGGGGAGAAGCAGTCAGGGAAGCAGATTGGAAAGCACTGTGGAGACAGAGTCTGAGCTTCCTGTGAGAACTCAGAGGACCTCAAGAACGAAGCAGGTGGATGTTTGGGACTTAATGTGGACAAGGGGGCACCCGGGTGAAGTCCACGCTCCAGGCCCGATCACGGATACATGCTGGAGTGGCACTTAAGTCCCTAAGACCCGGTGGGATGGTGACCTCGGGGTATCTGCAGACAGGTGAGGCCCCGCCACACCCTGGGCCCCTGGTGGTTAGGCCAGGGCTCTGGAGGAAACCAGGGATCAGGAGGGTGTGGAGAAAGACCATGCATGCAGAAGAGTCTTCCGAAAAGGAGCTCCTGGGCCTTCCTGGGGAGTGCTGCCTGGCTGGGCAGAGTGGGTGAGAAAGGGAGGGGCAAGCGGAGGCCACAGCCATGGCCCCACGACCAGCAGGCCCCTGGCAACAGCTGCAGGACAGGACTTGCGTCCTGCTGATTCTCCAGGTGCAGCTCAGCAGCCTGAGGACACTCTCCCTGTGTAGACATCACCACCACCACCGAAGGACAGCCCCTCCACCAGCGGGGCAGGCTTGATCAGCTTGCTGTCCTAGGAAGCTGATGCCCCTGGGACCCTGCCTGGTGGGATCCTGGAGCACCTTTCCTTTCTGACTGACCCCTTTCACTTCCCATCGTATCATTAGCTCTGTCCATGTTGTAGTGTCAGTGTCTTCCCTGTTTAAGGCCAATATGTTTCTGTTGCCACTGTGTAGACCACACACACACACACACACACACACACACATTTGTGTACTGTGCATCTGTGGGTAAGTGGGCGCTTGCTTTGAGCAACTGTGAGTGTTGCTATTGTGGACCTGTGTATGAAACACCCACCTCTGCTCTCAGGGTCTTCCAGGTGGAGTTGCAGGACCCTGTGGGAGCTCTGTGCTGATATCCTGAAGAGCTGGGGAACCGCTGTCCATGGTGGCTGCACAGCTCACCTTCCCATCAATCACGCACAGGTCTCAGTTTGCCCACCACAATTTTCTATTATTTTAAAACAGTTTGCTTGTGATGGAGGTCAGAGAAGATGGGTAGATTCAGAGAGGGTTGTGCAGTAAAACATATCTAAATAATTCAGTATGGGCATGAAATTGCTGACACAAAAGAAGGAGTCACTGGTCATTAAGTAGACAAGAACAGAGCATCTGTGGCAATGGCTCAGGTCAGGGCACCTGAGGGACCAGACTCTGCACACCATGCTTCAAGAGGGCAGAGGCACCGGAGGAGGATGCGCAGGCAGCACCAGCTCCCCCAGGGATAAGAGCAGGGCCCTCCCAGATGCACAGGGCATGCTTCATCTTTGGATTTAGGACTTCTAAGACACGTGGGGATTCCTGGTTCTCAGGGGAGCCATGGCACAAGTTTACTGAGGGGACTGGGTGCCCCTGGGACACATAGCTAACTGGGCCGTGCTACTGGTAGACCCAGGACTGAGCTATGGGGCATGAACTTCCTCCTCCTGATTCATATGGGCTCATGGGTGCCTCTGGGAGTTTGGACTTCCAGAAACTGGACACAATGAGTGGTCAGCACTTTTCTTACAGTTCCTGGCTATTGGGCAGTAGCAGTTTCAGGCCTCCGTGAACATGGGCCTGGAATGATCCAACCAGCTTCAGTGACCCTGTCCTTCCAAGAGACCCAGTGGTCTCCCTACAGTGGGCCCCAACCACCATGGAGAGCAGAGGGAAGGGGTGCAGTGACGGTGCCTTCAATGTGCCCCCCACCTGTATTCCTGGGTGCAGCTGCAGGAGATGGAACTGTAGGGCCAGGGGGTCAGAGTCTGGGAAGAGCAGGGGTGTGACCTGATCATGGTGGGGGTCAGCCCACGAGAACGGGGCTGCTGGGCAGCAGCAAGCCTCTTGAAGCCACTGATTGTGCATGAAGGGGGCCTGGGCAGTGGGGTCCCCGAGGTGGGGAGTGAGTGCTGAGTGGAGGGAGGTCAGAGCTGAGGGGATCACACGATGCTCACGTGGGATTCGAGCTGGGCCTAATGGAAATGAGCCCCGGGGAGGGAGGTGTGACCCAGGGATGAGTGGACGATCGTGTCTTCCAGGTGTGGTCACTGCTCAGGGTGGGTGTCCCAGCAGCAAGCAGGAGAGAGAGGGGGCTGAGTAGAGGGGTCTTCCCAAGGCAGTGGCCTTTGATCCCCAGTGGGAAGTCCAAGTGTCCTCCTGGGAGTGGGCATTCTTTGCTGTGTGTCCTTTTATCAGTCACCCCAATGTCACACACACACACATCCTCAGCTGAAAACAGTTCCACTTCTGATTTCCCAACCTTGTGATGGTGAATGAGGGCAGCCTTCATCGAGGCCAGGCTTCACCTTTTGAACTTTCTTTCCCTGGCTAGTGATATTTGGCATGACACTTGTTTGCGATGCTCCCAGCTGGCTGGGCAGCCCCTGTGGCCACTCTGCAGTGCCTGACCCGAGCGGGATGTGGAAGGTTGAGTGAGATCCATGCATTTTCAGGTTGCCATCTTTTAAATCTAGGGTGGGTTATTGGAAAGTGACCCTGTTGTGGGGGGGAGGCATCTATATAAGACACTAGAGCCAGAGTGTTCCCCTCAGTTTGAGAACAGAGGGGTCAGTGGTCCACCAGAGCTCACCAGGATCTCTCCCTCCACAGATGGCCACCTCTGTGCCCTCAGCCATGGTAGCAAGGACCTCCTGCGAGTCCCCCACTTCCCACCCCAGGTCCAGCATCACGGTTCTGTGTGTCCTACTCCCCGATTGTCCTCGATATCTTTACCTCTCTACATTTCTGGGCTCTGGTTTCCTGAACTTGGGGAGAGTCAATACAGTTCCTCACAGGATTGTTAAGGAGATTAATTAACACAAGCAGAACATAATTAACCAAAGCTCGCATGTGGGCCCTGAGCGTGAAGGTGAGGACTCACCTCAAGGACTGGGCTGCCTCTGTCAGCCCATGAGGAGGCCATGCTGCTTCTCTGGAAAGGTGATACCATGCAGGCTGGGCTGGCCAGTCACAGGAGCAGCAGTCCAGCCCAGAGCTTGCCTGGTGTGTCCAGAGGCTCATCTTCCCCAGAGGGCCTCCAGTCAGAACAGGAGTGGACCCCTGGCTGGGAGAAGAGGCAGAAAACACTTCCAGTAGGTGGGACCCTCCAGAACCACATGGCCACAGATGCCAGCAGGTACTAGCCAGGAGTGAGGAGCTGGAAAGCAATGTCCAGGAAAATCCAAATTTCTTCCAGAATTCCACACTAACGTGCTCCAACACATCTCCCAGGACAGATAGACGTGCCCAGAGAGGCAGGGGCAGGAGATTCAGGACAGCATCTGGCCCTGCGGATGGCAAAGTGGGCACATCCATGGCTCACCAGCAGTGTGGACCCAGCTAAGAGGGCGGGTGGGAAGCGAGTGTGCGCACGTTGGCTGCCTGGGAACTCACTGCACCAAAATGCCTCTTGCTCAGCAAAGCTGAGGCCCCCAAGGGCTCATTGGTCCTGAAAGGCAGTAGAGGGCTCGTTTCTCCTGAAAGGTGGTAGGTACGTAACTGCGTTAGCACCAGGCGAGCACCGGGAAAGCCCAGCACCACCCTCTGTTCTGTTCTGCCGGGTGAAGGATGGGGCAGCTCCACTCCTGACACTGCGTCAACTAGAGCCGTCTCTGCCACTGGGGCTCCTGTGTGCACAGCCCTGTCTGGCTGGCTCCCTGAGGCCATGAGGAATCTCTAGAAAGTTCTGTTTCTCCTAACACCTTCCTTGCACTCAGCCTGAAACATGCAATTTAAAAATAAGTCATATGTTCTAGAGTGTAAACCCCTACAACGTTGTTAGGAAGACAGCATAGAACTCGGACTTAGTGCTTCTCTGTGATGTAATCATCAGCACATGGTCCTCATTATATCCAAATAAAGGGTATTTTGCAAAACAGGGGTCGTCCAGATCCAATACTTAACAGGTGTTTGATCATTGCTGAGCCCCAGTCTAGAAATGAGGCTAGACACCCCTCAAAGATGCACAAGGACACAGCCCACTGCCAGCTTCCCAGGTCACCTCCTGCAGATGTCCTTCCAGTGGCTAGTCTGCAGAAATTGAGTGCCCTCCCAATTTGCTGCAGTTCATTGTCTCTGCAAGTTCTCTTATTGGGGGATTATTCATGCTTCCTAATCACGTGATTCCATTCTCTCAGGAAAATCACAAGTAAATGTGGGGCTATTTCTTTGCCAGGGATATGTGGAGACACTCTCCCGGGTAGAGGATGATCAAGACCCCCACCACCTGATGGTGTGTCACCCGGAGGACCTACAGCACCCTCCCCAGACTCCTCCTCAGAGCACCGGCAAGGCCCGGCTCATGTCCAAGAAGCTTCCCCGACTGCCTTGCACCCTGGAGGCAGGCTCAGGGCTCAGCTGGACAGCTCAACCTGCCTCTGCCCTCTGCCCTTGGGTGGCTGTTCTTGTCAGGCTGGGGCTGACCTGTGCCTTCTAGTCCCATCTTATCACAATCACCTGCCCCCTCCAACATGTCCCCTAGCCCCATGGCCAACCGCTGCAAAGAGGAGCATCTGTCCTTACCTCCCCCTGCTGGAGGCAGGTCCCTACACTGCCCTCCGGGCTGTCCCATGCCTCCCAACTTCCCAAGAGCTTTTTAATCTCACATCTCAGAAACTCATTACTTTGACTCCCACAGGGCTGGCCTGAGGGGTCTACACTTCAGGAGTTCCTAATATACAATCATATGCAGAAAACCCCTTTCCACAAAGCCTACAAGAGTGTTGTTGTGGATATTTCTGGCATGGAAATTTAACTGCATTAAGCACCCATCTCATGCAGCAAAGGAAATGAACCCAAGAAGTGCCAGGCACCGAGCTTCCTCTTCTCCCAGCAAGTCTCCAGGCACGGTGACCCCAGCAGAGACCAGGGCTCTCGTTCCCTGCTGGCCTCTGGTGCCCGCTGACACCTGGTGACACGGTGGTATCCTGTGTCCTGAGACATGGGATCCCCACAGGCAGTCTGCAGCCCACCACCTGACCATCAGGGCTCTGTGTCCCCACTGCCTGACTACCGCAGTCTGGCTGGGCACAAATCTCGAGCCACTCAAGCAGGAACAAACTTTATTTCTGAACTCCACCAGCACACTCCACACACGCTCCCCAGGAACTCTCTCAAACGCCACCCATGCGGCTCCTTCTCCCGGGACACACCACACACCAACCGGAAATCCCTCCTCCGGCACTTCCCCAACCAATGGGAACTCTCCGGGAATCCCCGCAAGAATTCCAAAGTAGCAGGCGCCGGAGGCAGCAAGAGCTGCCCCATTGCCCGACAGTAAAGGTCAAATATACCATACAATCAATCCAGCATCACAGCAATTATATACAGCTTAACTCAAATCATCATCTCAACGGTTCGCTGGTGTCACCTTTCAAACATTCCCTCTGGCAAATGCCAGGCATCATTCTATCCGGCTGGCTCTCAACACCTGACCACAGGGGTTTGTGTCCCCACCACCTGACCACTGGGGCTTTGTGTCCAATGCCCTGCTCAGGCACTTCAATATTGGACTCTGGAGCTGCTGGAAATCTGTGGACTTGACTCAGACTCCCCAGACGCCCCGTGTGTCAAATCTGCACTGGGGACACACATCACAGAGGAGTGGGCCTCCCCGGGCTCCTGCTCAGAGGGAAAGAGCAGCCTGTAGGCACCTGGATCCCAGCCCTGGGAGGAGCTCCAGCTTCCTTCCCAGCTTCTCCTAGACCCACAGTGGAGCACTGGATGCTGGACCCTCTCCAGCTCAGCCCTGGGTTGGATAGGGGGACCCGGGGCAAAGATGACACGGGGGAGGCGAGAGTCCTTCACACCGTCCAGTTCGAGTTCAGGACCAAACCCCTCTATTTCCTTGGTGTTCTGCTCGAGTCCCTGGGCCTGGGCCTTCCCCATTGCCAGCAGTTGAGGAAGGTCTTAAGCAAGACTCAACAAGAGATTTCAGAAGTACAGAAGCTCAACCCTTTTGCAACAACCAGTTGTTACACAGACTGACCAGTAGGCCCCTTGCATACCTGTCCTCTTCACAAAAGCAGAAATGTTTTATTTCTGCTTAAGAAGGGCATGTTATTTTTATAGCCCGCTTCCTTTCCTACTCAGAAAAGCCCCTAGTTACGTGCTCATAACTCATCACTTGTGGTGTCTGATACCCAATAGAAACTGAGGTCATCAGTTGTCTATAAGCCTGATGGTCATCACATCGTCTGACACTGAGATTCCAATTACCCTTGGGAGCAAGCGAAAGTCATGAAAATAAGGACATGTACGCAACCTTCCTATGTCTGAGGTGGAGGAAGATTGTACCTGTTGAGACCCTGTCTTCAGACTGCACCCTAAAGAGGCCTGAGCTACAGCTTCCAAGAGCACTCCACTGGGGCAATTAAGTAGGTCTGCGGGGCCGTGTGGGCTAAGGGTCGCTGGGCCGTGACACTCAGGGCCCTCCCATGAGACTGAATGTGCTCTGACCAAGATGTGGAGCCGCTGGAGGGCTCTTGAGGGGCTCCTCACACCCCACTGAGCCACTGAAAGGCAGGCGCCACTGGGGTCGTGGACGTCAAAGGCACAGGTTGCTCTTTTGAAGTCTTGGCGGGCCCTGGCCTTAGGGCAGAGCCCTGGATTCCATGACCTTGAGTGTGCCATGTGTCAGCTGGCTGGTGTCCAAGGCTACATATGAGCACATAACTGGCTTGAGCAATTTAGAAAATCAGTTAATTAAATCAGAGTGGTCAGTTCTCTGCTCCTTAGAAGTTGGCTCTTATTGATGGGCCTGAGCTACCCCTGGCCTGGATTCCTGCTCCTCTGGGGAAGGACACCCTGCCCCTACTTGGAAAGCTGCAAGCATGTTTGAATGGATGCTGGCAAGCTCCTGGTTGCTTCCGGTGAGGGACCTGGCTGGTGGGATGGCTCTGTGACTAGTGCCCAGAGCTGCCGATGAGGAGAAACCAGACTCAGAACATATGTGCAATTGGGTCACATGCACCTGGAGGCAGGTGTGAGGTGCACAGCTCACTCTGCCTTCATCAGGGAGAGCCAAGGAGCCCTTCCAGCCCCTGTGCTCAGGACCATGTGGGGTGGTGGAGTGGGCTGGCGGAGCTGGAGGCATGGAGACTCCAAGGCAAAACCCAGCTTGTACAACAGCAATCTCAAGGTTCAATCACATTCTTGTGTTCCCTGCAACATAGGAAGAGGCTCCAGGAAAGACTGAATCTAGGGAAGAAACTCTTCAACAATAAAGGAATTCGACAGCAAATTCCCCGTCCAGGTCCACTTTCCCTTTTGTGAGCACTCTGTGGCATCTGAATTAGATCTGCATCTCCACCTCTAGTAAAATGTGCAGGAATGTCTACAGGCAGGAGAGTCAACACTGGGCAGAGAAGATGGCTCTCGGAGGGCATCAAGAACCGGTGCTGTCAGAGGTGCCCCAGTGGCCACTCTGGGGGGAGGGGCGGGGGGCAGTGCGGCCAGCCTCCCCAGGAGCCTCAGAACACATCTGCTTTTCAGTTGAAGTTGGCGCTGTGGGACCATGGTTGGGGCCCTGGAGACACCTTGCTCTCCTGGATCCCAGCTTCCTTCTTGCCCTGAGCAACATCAGGGTTATGGAAACCCCAAGACTAACCGCAGAGCCTCTGAGCTTGCTGGAGGGAGCCCCGTCTGCTAGTCAAATCGCTGTCAGTCAAAACCATGTGTCTTTAGCTTTGTCTGACTGGACTAAACTCAGAACAAACCTGAATCACCCTTTAGATTTTTCTGGGAAGCTAAGCAAGTGTTGAGTCTAATTTCCTTTGAGGTGACTTAAGAGGATTGGGGGGTGACAGAGCCCTCGTGCCCTCTCCACTGCCCCGTGAGGACTCTGTGTGGCCACTGGGCAAGCTTCAGAGCTACATGAGTAGGGACTCGGATGCCCACTGCATCACTCTGGTTCCCAGCTCTTCCTCAGTGTCCTTTTCCTACCCAGAACTCAAGGCTGAGCCCATGTTGCTCAGAGACCCCTGGGCTGAGCCTCCTTCACCCACAGTCAGGCTGCTGTTGGAAGCAGAGCCAGTTCTGTCACTGCAGGTAGTAGAATGCCAGATCTGTCACTGCAGGTAGTAGAATGCCAGATCTGTCACTGCAGGTAGTAGAATGCCAGTTCTGTCACTGCAGGTAGTAGAATGCCAGATCTGTCACTGCGGACAGTACAATGCCAACAGCATGAACACAGAAACCTAGGCACAGGGACACGTTCATCATGCCCTCCCTCATGTGTGGTATCCAGAGGGCCAAATGTATAGCATTCAAGGTGGCTCCAGGGCTGGAGGGGCACCATGGAGGTGCCAATCAAAGGCACACCTTCGGGTTTAAGACCAGTAAGTCCTGGGGAGGCAGGCACAGTGCAGAGACTGCCACTACACGCCCTGTTCACGTGGAGTTTCCTGAGAGAGACCCCAAACATTCTCATCACAGAAATGACAACAAGTGGGGATGGACCAGCTGTGGTTGTTCACCACACTCACAGCTACAGAGACTCCCCTCCTCAACTCCCAGGCCTTCTGACTCATGGGCAGGGGCTGGACTGCATGTGCAGCATGATGCTGCACCTGAGTCTGGCCAGCCAGGGTGTAGGAGGGCCCAGCCCAGGGACAATGGCACCAACAAGGGTTCTGGGGCCAGGAAGCTGGAGTTGCTCCACCTCCGGCCACTTGAGAGGGCAGCAGAGCAGAGTGGGTTTATGTGGTGGGAACTAGGCCTGGGGCAGTCAAGGTCCACAGTCCAGGAGAGCTTCGCGACTGGTAAGTACCCAACCACACACGCTTGTCGCCTTCCCGAGCAGAGCCAGGAAGGTCGGTTGTGAAACTTTGACTTTCCCATTTTTTTTAAATATTTATTTTTTGTTGTAGTCTGACATAATACCTTTATTTTATTTGTTTATTTTTATGTGGTGCTGAGGATGGAACCCAGGGCCTCACAAGTGCTAAGTGAGCACTCTACCACTGAGCCCCAGCCCCAGCCTCAAGACTTTCCCTTAAGACAAATCTTCAGTGGCCCTTGAAGAGTGGCCTGTGTGAGCTGTTACTGGCTGAGGCAGGCATGGGCAGCTTCTCCTAGCAAAGCGTGGCTGGCGAAGCTGTTCCCTCGGTGACTGCAGCTGCAGAGGGCTGGCAGTGTCCTCCTTAGCACCCTGCCAGGCGCAGATACAGAGAGCCTGCTGCTAGAAACAAGGTAAAGGTGGTACCAGCTGCTGTGCCTGGTCTAAAGAGCCCTAGTCCTGGGACCCTGGGCAAGTGTGAGTGCTGTCAACTCCACCCAGACACACGGCTTTTAGTTACCTTTCCTTAAAATGCTGGATTCCTGATATCAGTTACTTGTTCCACAAAGATTCTAGGGGAAATAGATTCCTTTATTCCCAGCAGTGTTCCAAGTGATTTCCCAAGGCCATCTCCTAAAACCATTCATTACTGGGAAATGCGGTGGCTGGAGCTGTCAGACCTGAAAGCTTCGTCTGCCAGCCAGGGCACGTGGGACACTCAGCGCCTTGTTCTGACTGGGGGTCTTCCCGCCCTGGGGGCCACTCAGAATCATGCAGGGCCAGCCTCAGGCTCTGGTCAGACACTACTGCAGGGTGGGAGCAGGAGGCAGATTCCAGGACCCACACTCATGTTGAGTGCCCTGTGCTCCGCCTGTCCGTTCCAGCCCCAGGATGAGGGTGTTGACAGCCCTGACCCTCACGCTGACTGCAGCCTGTGCCGGAGTGTTCTTCCTTTATATCCTGGGAGGCAGAGGACTCCTGTGGGGTGAGTACCCTCAGGATGGTTATTCTCACCTAGCACACAGAGCCTAATGTAGCTCCTGAGCATCCCTGACCCCACTTTAGTGTACCTGTGTGAGGCTTTTCAAAACAAAAATGCAGTTCCTGGGCTCAAATGGATTAAAACAATTTTTATGAAAAACTGATTTTCCTAAGATTACAGAATTTAGAATTTTCCATTTTTCACAGTTCACACATCTATTCATGAACAAAATTTTCATGAAATAGATTCTGTGGTGTAGGTTCTGGAATCAGTGTGCTACAATACAGAATTAGGGTAAGAAAGCTAAGGAGATGCAGAGCTTAAAACAGTCACTCTTCAGTTTAAAAAAAAAACATGCTGGAGGGCTGGTCAGACCCTCAGCTGCATGGACACACCCTGGCCCCCCCAGGCCTGGGCCTCTGGACATCACTGGCCCATGTGCAGCCTGTCAGACCCTAAGACTCCTGGTCCTGAAAGGGACATGCAGCCCTTGAGCCCTTGCCAGCCTGGTGCACGCCCAGCTCTGCCTCCCGCTGGAAGCCACATTCTGTCCAGCCTTTCTGATGACCAGGACCTTATGACCACACTGATGCTCCTCTGCCGTCCATCGAGACTCTCAGACTCCTTATGGACACAATGTGGTGTAGGCTGTCTGGGCATTAAGGATAGGGTCACTGCTTCCCCCAGCCTCTTCCTGCAGCATCCTGGCCAGGGACCAGTGGACTGTTCCTGCTACTAACTCCAGGTCCTCACCTGCCACTGGAGAGGACAGGAGAGCTGCCCATCATGGTCATCCCTGGTGAGCATTAATGTAGGGAGTGCATTACCCTGGCCAGTACTAGCAGAAGTTAACAAACAGTGACTCTGTGCCTCATGGCCCAAAGTGAAACAGTGTGCTTTTAACAGAGTGGACATTCAGGGTGGGGACAGTGGGCACTGGGCATGGGGATGGCTGTGAACTGCTTCTTCCTTTCAAGTTTATCAAGGGCTCAGCTCTGCAAACCACATCCAGCTCTGCAAACCACAGTAACAAAAGTCACCGGTCCAGTAGCTAGTTTCCAGCAAGTCGCTGAACCTGCAAACTGATCAGCACAACATAAAGATTTTCTGTGCGCAACGTTTTCAGGTTTTAGAATCATTTTTTTTAAATCAGGAAATAGGGTGTCTATAGCTTTGATGCACACTTTATCATTTCTCCATCTCTAGATTTGATTATTTCCAGTCAATGTGTAGACAAGGCTCACTCCAGCGTTCACGGCAGCGGGTGCTCTGGAATAAGACTGACTGCTCAGTAGGGTATTTTGAAGCTGGCTTTGATGCCTTTGCTCTGTGAACTGCTTACTTAGAACATATGACTTGTCTCTTGGTGTCTCAGTTTTACATCCTTTAGTATAAGATACTTGATTTTACCAGGTGACATGCAAGACAGTAGCTTCAGGACTATATATTCACTGGTAAGCTTCCTTTGAAGCATCCTCTCATCAGCTGCATCTCACCACATCTACTTCAGTCCCATTTGGAAGAGATGACGCTGCGTGACTCTGTGGGCTGGGTGCACAGTGCTTCTGCTCACAGCTCGGGAAGCAAACCCACTGCACTCGCCCTCTGTTGTGCAGAACCTGGTGGGGAAGACCCTCCCAGAAGGTGAAAGAACAAAGGGAAAAAGCCCTAAACTCCTGAAAATTCTGAAGTAAAAATATTTTAAAAATGTTCTACTTTCCCAAGAAATGCATACATGACCACTGCAGATCTGAGAAAAAGTCGACCTGGTCCCTTCTCGAAAACCTGAAGGAATGTGCATCACAGAGGTCCTGTGTTCCTGGATGGATAGTTTCTGATATTTGTGCAAGATCCAGATGCACAGGGCCTTGTCTTTACGTCAGTGTCCCAGCATTTCACAGATGTTGAAAGACGTAAGTGGCAAGTGAGCCTGGGTGCAGAGACATGGCTGAAGATGGGAAGCCTGGGAAGTCTGCAGGGGGATTGCTGAAAGAGGAGAGTTGGCAAACTCCACTCCAGCTCCCAGGATTTCAGCAAACAGAGGTCATTAAAATCAGGACCAAACAGAGTTAGTGAAGGGTGAGCCTCAGGGGCTGTGACGGTTAGAGTCTGGGAGAAGGAAGATTTGGGCTCTTCTTTGTCTTTTTTTTGCTTGGTTTTAGTGAACACTTGTGGAGCTAGCAACTTCTTTTTGTCCTGAAATACAATACTTTCTAGTGCAGCGGCTTCCTGAATTCCAATACTCCCATGTGAGGGGAACATGCACAGGGGAACTTGGGGGTCACTTGCATAGTGACTGGAGCAGAGGTGACCTTCAGCTGGTGCTCACACTGACAGCCCGAGATGGGACAGAGTTTCCTGATCAAGGAACTGAGTTGGGAAACTCAGAGGAATTTCATAATCAGTTCTGAGAAGCACACTCCTCTGTCGACGGTCTTCGGGTTCCATACCTCTGCAAAGAAAACACTGAATGGAGAGCGATGTGCAACTGTGAAGGGCATGGCAGGGTCAGATGGAGGCCCAGCTCACCCAGCAGGCACAGGGATGACCTTGAGCTGAGGCACTGACAGGAATGACCTTGAGCTGAGGTGCTCAGAAGAAGCATGTTCCGGAAACGCTCTCTGCTGCTGCCTTGCCTGAAAGGAGGACACAGATTTGCACAGGTGCCCTCTCCCCTCCTGACTGAGGATAGAGGCGGATGTCAGAGACCAGGGGCTGGCCAGCCAGGCCTGGACACCCAACCTGCCTCTGGATGTGTCCATGTCCAGCCCCCCGGAATTGTGGGGCTGAGTGGGAGGAATCCCAGACTCCAGCAGCTTCCTCAGTCCTGGCATTTCTTCTGGCATTGAAGCTATTAGATAAATACCAGGACAGAGGCAATCAGGTGATAATCCTGCTAGGCCCACTCAGTTCACTTTTCTGGAGTATGCTGTGCTGCTTTGGTCCCAAACCATTGAAATTTACCTTTTCAAATGTAGTTTTATTTCCATATAGCCGTGTCATGCTCAAAAGCATTCTGATATTCCACTTACTTCTAGGAATAAGTGAATTTCCTCTACAAGGTGCTGGTTATGGAAAAGCTCTCCTGGTGGCAGGAGTGGCTGTGCCACCATCATCCACAACACAGGGACCTCATACTTCTACCAGAGAAGGAACACTGACCTACCCAACGTTCCCAGCAGGAAAGGGAGAAAAACACAAGAGAGGGATTTCACAGGAAACTGGAATATTTAAATAACTTATCTTTTGTTAAATGCACAAATTAACAGGAAACTATCATGAACTAAAATATTCAGAAAGAAAGCTACTCCGAGCCATAGGGTGTTCCAGCACCTGGGAAAGGGGTTCAGCTGAGTCCACCCTGCCTGATGGCTATGTGGGGGAGCTAGCTCCAATCCTGGTGGATGCTGGCCCATGCGGAGTCAGTAACCCACTGGCATCTGAGATGCCTGCCCACATGGCTATCTCCACAGCAGCTGGACTGGGCACCAGATCTGAACTGACAGCAAGGCCTATGGCTGGGTTTTGAATGTAGCCATTTATTCCCTAGGGAAGACTGGGATGTCCCTCATTCTCCCTGTATTGGAGGCCAGCCAGCGCTTGGTGGACGATGCTGTCTACGACACCATGAAGAGGTAAGGTGGGGCATTGGCTGTCTCGGGGGCAGGTCCCCTGCCACTTCTTCACCAGTTCACATTCACTTCCAAGACCAGCTGCAGCCCATTTTAAGATCAGGACTTGGAGCTCCTGTAAGCCTGGTCAGTTTCCCAGTGTCCCTGAGAGCCCTAGCCGTCTGTATTGAATCTCAAGCCCCTTCCTGGCAAAGCAAGAGCAAAAGCACCGTGATTCAACTGTAGTTACAAATATTCTGGGAAGAGATGATAGAGAACGGGGTTGTGTGTGCACACATGTGCATGTATGCAAGGGTTTTTTTGTGTATGTTCTGTGTGCATGTACATGCACGTGGTGTGTGTGTATATTGTGTGTGTCATGAATGCGATTGTGTTTCTCACATGTCAAGTGTGAGCATAGTGGGGGATGCTGCGTGTGTGTGTGCTGTGTGCATGTTGGGCCTGGATGGTGTGGTGTATGTAACGTGCGTGTGGAGTAGGAGTGTGCTTGTGTGGGTGTGGGTGTGGGTGTGAGCTCCTGGAGCAAGTGGGCTCTGTGGCCAGAGGTCATGGTTCCAATGTTTCTGAAGCAAATAGCCAACCTCACGAGGTCGTGTGACTTGGCCCTTGGTCCTACCATGGGCTCAGAGGGATGGGGCCTTGTGGTGCCTCGGAGGGACCAGTGCCTGTCCTTCCCTGGCAGTGCTGAAGCAGCAGCTCCCCAAGAGTGTGGGTCTGCAGGTCAGGCCCTGGGCATGGCTGCACGACACTGGGGAGAGGTGAAATCCCCAGCGGGCACAGGCTTCATGACTCTTCACAGGGTTGGCCGATAGGCAGGCCAGGGGCAGATCCTGGGACTCAGGTCCACTGGGTCAGCCGGAACAAGAGCAGTGTCCAGGGGCCTTCTCAGGATTCTCAGGCTGGTTTTTATGCCCAAGTGTCTCTCTAGTTAGCGAATTCCCTGCTCAGAATCTCCCACAGCCGTCCCCAGGAAAGAAGTGGGCCTGGGGACCACAGCGTGACTCCAAGAGGCAGCAGCTCTGCCGTTGCAGAGAGGGACGGCGCGCCTGGTCCCTGACCCAGATCTCCTCTTTGGCCAGCAGGCCTGACACTTTCAGGTTGTTCAGCTCACAAGTCAGGGAATCTGTCTCCCCAGAGCTCATTGCCACCAGTAGCTTTTACAAATGTGTTGGCAGATCTAAAAACAAGTGTTTCATACTTTAAGACGCATGGCACATACACCTGCTGTGCTGGCTCATTTCTAGTGTATCTTGTGTGTGATTTCTGGGTCTCAATACTGTGCCATCACTCACTGCAGTCCAGCTGCCACAAGCCACTTAACTTCCACGGGGCTGAGTTCATCATTTGTAAAGTGAGCACAATCATAGTATTTATAAGGTTTTTAAATAGTATTTGTATCCTAGATTTTCAGATGTGCAATGTGATGCTTTGATATGGACGTGCAAAGGGAACTCATCTAACAGTCAAGTTAATACTTTCACTCCCATCCACATTATATCATTTTTAGTTTATTTATTTTTTTTGATGAGAGCACTTGGTCTCCCTTAGCAAGTTTTCAGTGTAAAATGCAATACTGTAGCTATAGCACAGCACAGGAGGACAGGGCTGGCCTCTGGGGAGGTGGACCTGCAGGGGAGCCTGGCCTCGTGGGTCTTGCTTTCTGTCAGGGTGGGTGATACTGTGGTGAGCCGGGCCTCTGCATCTCGCCCCAGACACCTGCAGCTAAGACACCTGTGGCCCCAAGGCCTGGACAAAAATGCACATGCCCATTTCCCCTTTCATTGGGTAGGTGTGAATAAATGAGCTGAGTTTTGATAAGAACCAAATAATTGGAATGAGAATCAAACAATTGATATGAAAGTTTTATAAAAAGCAAATCTTGGTCATTTTTGTCACCATTCAATACTGATGTACTAGTCATCTTTATATCCTGCTAATTTTTTTTATAGTATCAGCTCCATTTTTGTACCCTGCACTGTGCCCAGAGTTTTGTCTGGTACGTGTAGTTGCTCAATAGATGCTTCATTTGTCGGTAATTAAGTATCAAAGCAACCATAAAACACATACTTTGTTTTTATCTCCTTCTTGTGCCATAGGAACCTCAACAAGAGAGAAGTTGCCACCCCAGCTGAGCTTCTGTCTTTTTCTAAGCTCACTGAGCCAAGCAGCAGAGCTATTTCACGAGCAGCAGAGATAATGGAGACTTCCCTGCAAGCCTTGAGGCTGGAGCAGTCACAGCATCCCATGGGTAAGCGCCTCAGGCCCCACGGGCCCTCCTGGGAGGCGCCTGGGCTTCACTGGGGGTCGCTTGTGTAGGGTGTTTCTTAGCTAAGAGAAACAGGGTCTCACAAGGCCAAGCAACACCTCCCTAGGATGCCTAAAAGGTCCGTCTCTTATTTTCGGTAGTAGTCTAGGAAATGCTGTTTCTGTTTCCCACATCCAGGCTGGAGGACCAGCCAAACACCCTTGTGGTGGTGTGCAGAAGCCGGGACTTCTCAACAGCTCCCCCACCTGTGGTGTTTGGGTGCTCATGGGCTTAGTGAGCCCGATTCCCTCAGAGGGCACAACAGCTCGGGCAGCAGCGGGGCCAGGCACTCAGCTCCGGAGGCTTCCAGAGCTTAGGCAGAGAGCGCCTCTCCTGGAAGAGGCCCAGGGCTGGCTTCTCAGGCAGAGGCTGCAGGGGAACAAGTTTGTGGGCACAAGTACTGAAACTGCTGAGAAGATGGGGAAGCACCAGTGTCCTGGCCCTGCGGCAGGAACCGGGACACCAGGGTCCTTTAAACTCTGAGCAGGGATTTTCAGGGCAGGCCTGAGGTGCTTGGCCTCGGAGCTCCCTGATTGCTGTCATAGGTCATCTAGTGCTGTTCACCCAGCCTTTAGAATGCCATGAACTCAGTGGACAGATGAGCTAGAATTCTCAGGTCCCGAACTTAACAGTTAACACTCTTGATTTTATTGCAACCAAAAATTCATTCAAAATGGCTTTGTTTTGGGAACCATGTGGTTAAAAGTGTTTCTAAGGATGTTGGTCCCCTGTCCTATCATGAATCAGTCAGGGTGGCAATAGGCATGACATGAAAATGCCATATTCTGGTGTCGGAGACGTGGGTCTTCTGGCTCACAGGGTGGCACCCCCAGGCCCACTGCCCAGGCAGGAAGCAGGCGCTCAGGAAGTGGGCCGTGGGGTTTGGTCCAGGTCATTCAAGAACTGCACTCCACAGGAAGTTTTAGAGTATTCCACCATTGGTACAGCCAGCTGGAGCATTTAGAAGGCAAGAGGAGTCGAGGGTCCAGGGAGACCCTGCCAGGCCCTTCAGGCCAAGCCATGGCCGCATGGTGTGTGCACTCCGTCCAGGCTGTCTCACCCTCTGCTGTTAACATGGCTGTGCCCACACGGTTCACGGTAAGGGCACTGCTGTGCTCTAAAGTAAAAGATATGCCCATCACTTACAAGCTGAAGCAAGGGTGAGGCTTCACCGTCCCCACAGAGAGTGCTGGTGGCCATTCTCCTTGAGGCTGCTCCTTCTCTCTTGGAGAGGAAATGCCTTGCTCCCTGTTTTTTCCAGTAAATATCTCAATGTTACTGGTGCCTGATCAAACAGTTTTATGGCATTGTCTTCATGACATGAACCATCTTGAAGAGGTAGCTGATGGCCGCTTCCACTAATGGACAGCAAGTAGCCCTTTGATTTGTTAAATAACATAAATAGTGACAGAATTGGGAAAAAAAATAAAATAAAACAGACTGCTTTCTGGGACCCAGTCTAGAGGGATTCACAAGAAGGGAACCAAGAGCCAGTAGAAAGGAAAACAGAGGGCTTTATGGATGGACGGGTGACTCTGTCCACATGACCACGGCGGGCTTCATGGGGATGAGTGCTCCCTGCTCAGTCCTCGGCAGACCCAGCCACTTTGGGAGCAGCTCCTGTCCTGGTGTGATGGCTTAGCCCTGCAGCTGTGCCATGAGCCTGGTAGACTCTGAGAAGGGGACCCTGGCTTCCTCTCAGGAGCTCAGTGCCCTCAGGTTGCTTTTCTGAAACACCACAAAGCAAAACCCCACTTTCCTAGCAATAAGGAAGCCGAAAGGATTCCAGCTCCGGTGGGGGAGCCATCAGCTGAAGGGGGAGGCAGACTCTCACGAGAAGGTCAGCTTGCTCAGGACGGGGCCCCAGCACCGACACTTGGCAGGCCTACTTTGCTAGCTGGATTGGGTATGACAAGCAGAGAGTCAGGGTCTGCCGCTTGTCTCTCAGATGCCGTCCCAGAAGACCTGCTGAGCGTGGTGGCAAACCTGTCCGGATGCCTGCCTCACATGCTGCCACCAAAATGTCCCGACTCTTGCCTGGCAAACAAGTACAGACTCATCACGGGAGCTTGCAACAACAGGTAACTGAGGGCTCCAGGCTGCTCCGGGAGCCAGGTTGGAACACGAGGAGAGCCATCTTGGAGGAGACAGGGACCCTGTGAATCTCCTCACTCCCCACGGCCCCATTCCCTGTCTGCCCGGAAGGCTTCACAAGCAGCCCACAGAGGAGAGAGGCCTCTCCTCCCCTATCGCCTGTCCCTGCCTGACCCTCAGAAGGGCCCAAGCCATCCTTGGTTCCTCCGAGGCCCCTCCCTCCTGCCTCCAGCGCATCAGCAGGACCATTACTTCAACCTGCAGAAGGAGCCCACTCCCTGCCACTGACCTTGACTGAGGCCCAGCCTCCACTCAGCCTCAGCCCACCTGCTTCTCCACACACCTGGTTCTCCACACACCTGGTTCTCCACACACCTGTTCTGCACACACCTGGTTCTCCACACACCTGTTCTGCACACACCTGGTTCTCCACACACCTGTTCTGCACACACCTGGTTCTCCACACNCCACACACCTGTTCTCCACACACCTGGTTCTGCACACACCTGGTTCTCCACACACCCTTGCTCCCTGGTGGCTGTGCAAACCCCCCACCTTGCCCTCTCACTCAGCGGCCCCCTCGGCCTCAGCTCCAAGACCTCCTGGGCACCCACTCTCCCCTGGTCAGTTTCTTAGGGCACCTTCTTCATGTCTTGCTTAGCTCTCCCCTCTCCTCTCCCCATCCTTCAGGTCTAGAAGGTGCTATGCCTGACGCCATCTTGGTTCTGCACACTGCCCTGTCACAGGGCCAGGCAGAGCCAGCCCAGGATGAGTTCCAAGGGACATGTGCAGAGAGCATGTGTGAGCAAAGTCTGGGAAGAGAGCCCCTGGGGTGCAGACAGGCTCAGAGGCTTCACAGAGCGAGAACAGTCAGGTGGCCGGCAGAGGCTGTGACTCACTGGCCAGGAGCCTATGGATGGACAGACCTCTACAAGGCATCAGCAGTCTTCTGCTGAACCCATAGGCTTTGGCTTGGGAGGTGTGTCCATACCAGCTCCTGTCCAATCCACAATAACAACAAGTTTGCATGATGGTATCGCAGCAGCCAGACCCAAGGTACCTGCACCCAAGAGGTTTCCATGCACCCTGCTCAGATTACCACGAGGTGTCCCTGAGCACAGGGGCCTCTGCATCTCAGACCCTGGGCGTTTCATTTCTTCACTGCAGTCTGAAGCCCATTGGCTCAATATCCCCCTGGGTGGTGGACCTCAACTTGGCCTCTGGGCCTCTGGGCAGTGGAGCTGTGACAGCAGGTTCCCTGTCCAGCTGAGGTATGCCCCGTGCCTGTCCTGGCCATAGCCTGGCCTTGACCAGCCCGGAGGCCCTACACACAGTGGGTTCACCTTCTCTGCAGCCTGACCTCCCTACTCTCCACCACTCTTTATTCCATTTTCCTTAAATGGGGCCTCCAGGCACACCTTCCTTCCTGGTGCATTCTTTTTTAACTTTGAAAATGCTTTTTGCATTCCTCAGGTTACTGAGGTTTGGCTGCACATCATGCTGGGCTGGATTCTGTGTTTATGTGTTTATGCTGGCATTCTGCAGAAAGCTTAGATTTTTTGTTCGAAACACATGACCAAGATTCTTTGAAGGGTTTTGGAAAGAATCAGATCCTGGATTGGTGACCATTGCTACTATTAATACGTTTTCCAGTGTTTCCTGGAATTTCACCAGTGTTTCCTTCTTTTCCATTTGGATCTGCTTCACTGTGATGGCCTTTCTGCTAGGCTCTTGCTCAGATGCACAGTGGCTCTTTCTGCTCTCCTCTTCGCTCTAACAGTCGATGCGCTCACTTGTCTTCTGCTGGCAACAACTGTGTGATCCTAAGTAACACTGGGTGTCAACTGCATCTTCAAGCCAAATGCTAGTTGAGTCAACTTCTGATATTCTGCCTTTCTTTGGGCGTCTTTTAAACCTATTCCCTTGTCTGTTGCACTGTGGTGTGGGTCACATGCCATCTGAGTGGGTTCTGTGCCTGTCTCCCTTTGCTGGGATCCCCAGCCGCCCAGGGCCCAGCATGGGAGCCACTCAATGCAGAGAGGGAGATGACTTGCCGTGTCCCCCCACCCCACCCAGGTCTTCTTGCTCCCACTGCACCATTCTGAAGCTGCTCCTTAGCTGGACACAAAGTTCACAACAGCAGAAGTGCTGGTTGCAGACATGATCTGGGGACATGGCAGCAGTACCACTCCAAGCATTCCCAGCTTCTTTCCTTCTCAAACCAACATGTGCAGACCCTTGGGGTCCTGGCCTCAGCTCAGAGCTCCAGCCCCCCGAGTCCCAGTCACCCCTGCTCCCTTGGAGTGTTTGCACAGAACTTCAGGGAATGGAGGTTGTGGAGAGCAGGGGAGTCATGGGGGCTGTTCCTGTGAGAACAGGATCCCACAGCCCGAGAACCTCCGCCTGAAACTTAGGCTTCAGGGTGGGCCTTGGGCACCTACTGGCAGGATGTGAGGGGAGAGGCTGCTTAGGAACCTCAGCTTGGTGGCCAGGAAAGTGACCTGTCCTGTGTTCAAACAGCACATCTGCAAGACAGCAGGGGATGCAGGAAAGAGAGGAACCTGGAGCCATGGTTTGCTCTGCAGTCTATTCAGTGGAGCAAATTACGCTGTTCAGTGCTGGTGGTGCTTTACCCACCATCACAGCCAAGTGTGCATCTTGAATTAATATCCAGTGCAAGACACACTATGGACGGTCCTAACCATATGATGAACTTGTTTTTCCAGATACTTTACATAGAATTCAGTCAATATGTGATAAGAATTCGTGTGTGTTTTCTTTAGAAGGCTTTCTACATTTCTGTGCACTGGGTAATGAAAAACCCTAATGTCTTCAAATAGAAAACACGATTTTAGTCCCAACTCCACCAATTGTGAGATGTCTGGACTTTCTTTGTCTGATTCCATGTCACCTGAGAAGTGCCAGGACACTAATGTCTATCTGTAGGGTCATTCTTGGGGCTCTGTGAGGGTCAAGTGAGGAAATGAAGCAGGGATTTTGAGAGCAGTGTCCTGCAAAGTTTAGCCCTCACTGCCTGTGCATGACCACCTCTCTTAAGATCTTTGTTGAAAGATTCTGTGGTTCCCAATTTTTTTATTGGTTCTTCTCACTTATGCCTAACATGAGGATTCATCCTGACACCATTACAAAAGCATGGACTATAATTTGCTCTAATCTAGTCCCCTGTACTTCCATTCCCCTCCCCTCCTCCGTCTCCATCCCCTTCTGAGCACTCTGCTGATCTTTCTGCTGTTGACTTACAACTTTTTAAACAGTTGCATTTTATCTCTTAAGTAGTTTCATTGTTCCTTGAATTACTGTGTCTCAAGAGTAACATGGTGGTCAGCCTGTGCCATGGCTCTGAGAATCTCTCCCACCGGCTGATTCCCATCCTTAGATGAGATATACCTTGCCTGGGATTTGTGTGGCCAGTCCCCAGGCACAGGTGGGCCAGCTTGCAGGGGCTTTTACCCTTCCATGAACTCACAAAGAGGCCTGAGGATTTCCTCTGCACCCAGGGGCTACCCTTGTCCCTCCAGCCCTTGGAGCTCCCCCCAAAGTGGCCACTATGTTGACCTTGTCTCTGCGGTAGTTGCCTGACTTTGTGAGGAAAGCCAGATGCACCTGCCCAGGTGGCTCCTCTGCCTCTGCTCCCTGCTTTCGGTCTTCCCTCCTGTTGGTCTTGGGAGCCAGACGTGGCCTGTGATCAGTGTGGGCTGATCAGGGCTGTGATTTCCTTGTGGCTCCATGGACATTGCTGTGGCCTCCTTGTAAGGAGCCCTTCAGAAGGGAAGGCCTGGTAACTAAGCTTCGAGGGTAGCGCAGAAAGGCCCTTATGAAAACAAACGTGCCCAGGGCTGGGAAGTGGGAACCAAAACTGGGTCCAGAGCTCAGCCTCCATGTCCAGATGAGGAAACTTGGAAGGACCCAGTTCTGCATCTCCACGTCCACCAGTCATGCTGCCGGATGCCAGCCCCAGCAGAACACCGGCAGGAGATACTGAGTTGCCCTTCGTCACAGGGGTGAGGAGGTGACCACAGCACCCTGCACATGCCTGCCAGAGGTGCACAAGCCTGCGATTCTGTCCCCGAGGACTGATGCATGGTGAGGAGGGGAAACAGACAATACTGTGTGGCCCATGCAGAGAGGAAGAGGAGCTTGCTTCCAGACTCGCAGAGGAGGAGAGGCCCGTGCAGGGTGGGGGATGCAGGTGTGCTCCGCAGGGTACGGGTGGATGAGGTGAGGCGGACTCTGCAGACGGAGGCTCACAGAGACTTCCCAGTGCTTGGCACGGAGGAGGCTGCCAGCCGCCCTCCTCGGGAAGCAGGGGCTAAAGTGCGGATGCTGTTCCATGGCCTTCTGTCTGTTTGGGGGGCAGGAGCTAGATACGATGAATACATCCCGAGAACCTCTCGAATGCTGGTTCCTTCCAGTTACGCATAACACTGGGGTTCGTCTTGACACAATTACAAAAGCGTGGACTGTTATTTGCTCTAATCCACTCCCCAGTACTTCCCTTATACTAAACCAGGAGAGCCAGGTGCCCTGGAGAGTCTTACCCCTGCCATCCTGAGGACCTGGGTCGGCCGTGTCCTGGGGCGCCTGAGGACCCTTCTTGCACATTGCCCAGGTCCCACCTCCTTTCTCTCTTTCCTTCCTCACTTCCCCTTCACACTGGTCAGGTCACCTTTCAACCATGTTTTAATTTCACAAACTTTCATTCTAAATACCAAGCACAAGAAAATCGGGTTTTTAAGCTGATTCTTAATTCCCCACATGAGAGTCCTGGTGGGACATGACTTGCTGGGACTGCAGCTCAGTGAGGCACATGCAGCCCCCAGGGGTGCGCGTGCTAGAGCGTGGTCCTCACTGGGAGGTGGAGGGACCTCTGTGAGTGGTGCCCAGGGGAGGGGACGAGGTCACTGGGGGCATGGCCCACGAGAACCACCAAGAGTCCCCCCGGGACGCGGCTAGTTCCCACAAGAACAGCTGTGGTGAGAGGAGCAGGCCGGCCTGGATCTCCCTCGCTTCCCAGCCAGCCTCCATCCCGTCTAGCACACTGCAGCACAGCCAAGAGGCCTTGTCAGAGGTGGGGCCACTGTGCTGCCTGGTCCTCAGCCTCCAGAACTGGGCACCATCTAAGGCCCTTTCCTTTATAAAGTACCCAGCCTTGGGTATTTTGTTGTAGTAACAGAACATGGGCTACTAAGACCTGGGTTCTCCCCGGAATCCCTCCCATATCGACCTGGCTTCCAGACACCCCCATGGTGACAAGAACTGCTGGGACAATGGCACCTGGAGGGAGCTGGTAGGAGGGTGGCATCACCAGTGATGGAGCTCTGGGACGCTCAGGGTGTCCTGCTGGGTGCCGTGGCAGGCGAGGGGAGGTGGCTCTGTCTGTGGTGCAGCTCTGCCACAGTCTGATCCGGGCTGTTCCTCATCCTCTTGATACTGCATGGGTTGTCCTGGAGGGCCAAGGTTTGACCAAGAGGCCCCTGGAGTGTGAAAAGCTTTCCAAGGCTGGGTCAGGGCAACCTGGCCAGGGTTCCAAGCTGAGTCAGCCACTTGTTATCAGGACAGGCCCCTCCCCAGGTCCCCAGCTGCAGCGTGGATGTGGCACTTCCTGCCTTCCAGGGTGGCCACCTGTGGGGATGGAGGAAAGGGAAGCTGCTCACAGCCGGAAGGCCGTCCCTTCCACCCTCTCCAACTCAGTGGTGCTGAAGACCCAGCGTCACGGGGGACCTGCTGCTCACGCGCCTCTGCATCCAGGTTGAGGGGACAAGAGGTCCTGTCCATGGCAGCGTTGCAGATACCACATGACAGGCACAACTGGGGTGCTCCTTGGGGGCCCTTCCCCTCCTGAGGGAACTGAACTCTGACTAACACGTGGAGTCCCACGAGGAGGTGGACCCTCCAGGCCAGAGAGCTACCCGACTGGACCCGAGTCAGGCAATGCTCAGGAATGGGATCTGCATCACAAGAAGGTGCCAGGATTGGGCTGCCAGATGCTTCTTCTAGCTTCTCCTCATGAGGAGGGGTCAAGGCCTTGTGGGTGTGCTGGCGTCTCAGCACCCTGCCAGGCAGGGCTCTGCGGGGTGGCGTGTGCTGCTCACTGCTGTCCTCTGCAGCAGGGCGGCTGTGGAGGCAGGACGAGGACTCTGGACAGACAGCTCCAGTCAAGGGGCAGAGTGCAGCCGATGCCTCTGTAAGGCTGCCCTTGGTCCAGCCTGAGGAAGGAGAGCGCCCTGCGGTACATTGGCTCCACCCAGCGCACAGATTCTTCCTCAGTAGCTGGGCGGGCTTATCAGAGTATCCTCCACAGCCTGCAGGGGGGCGGGCAACCAGGGCGCTCCACCCGGGGTCCTGCAGTCTGCTGTGTGGGTGCAGAGCCAGGGACGCCGGCTGGGTGTTCACACAGGTGTCGGTGTCTGGGCTCTCACACCTCCCTGGTGAACTGCTGCAACATAAGGGCCAATCAGCCAAACTCACCACTGGGGCAGATTCACATCCTACTGTCTTAAGGGAAGTGACCCCTCCCTGCAAGCCCGACTTGATGGAATTCGTCAATTTGATGGAGGTCGTCAACATATCAATGATGGAATTGTTCTGCACTGACTGTCCCCATGGACACACAAAAATCTCTACAGCTCCCTGGAGCGCCCCTGCCAGCCAGGTAACCTGTATTGATGAACAGATGAAGCCACAGCCATAGGAACAAGAAAGACCCTCTTCTTCACTGTGAGGACCCTTGCAGCTCCATCAGGAGATCTGCAATAAGGGGGAAGCTCTGCCTGCTGGGTCCAGGGCCAAGGCCAGACAGACCCTGTCTTGACCTCAAGGACCCTGGGTTGCCACTTCACCAGCCATCCCTAGCCGTGGGTTGCTCCTCTCCCTCCCAGACAGGCATCCACATCAGCCAGGTCAGAATGCATAAGTTGTTATGTCCATAATGAAATGATGATTTAGTGATAGAGCAACCACTTTGAGTATATTTCAAAAATTTAAGATTTTTAACAAGATAAACAGTTACTTTGCTATGATCATTGTAATACTGAGTTCCCAGATGTATGAACTCTAGATCCCAGGCTTTTCCAGCATGAATTCTTCTGTCCCATGATCGAGACCTCCCAGGCTCTACAACAAGCACTTACCAGGCCCTCAGACTCAGCAGCCTGGCTTGCAATCTGTAGTTGGGAACAGAAGTTCATTGGAAATGAATCCTGGTCCTAAAATTCCTTCTGTGATATGTAGGAAAATCAACATAAAATTAACTATCATTAAACCATTCTATTGCTCTGTCAGAAAACAACTCCATCAACTGGCTATTCAGTTAAAAAAAATTGAAAAGCCCCTAATTTTCAGGATTATTGGTAACCAATAATCAATAATTAATATTTAAATTTCTCAACTTCCAGAAAGTGCTCCAAGATGTGTCAAGTGGCTTTTAATTTTACCCACGCCTCTTCTCCTTAGAGGTGTTTACCTAACACAACACACTCAGAAGTGTCGGTAAAATAAAACCATCATTGAGCACTATTTGCCAGAGCATGCTTTTTAAGTGCTGTCTTTCTGGTGGAGGAGAACCGCAGACACTCGGTGGCAGGGCTGGTGTTGGTACCAGATCTGCATGGTCCCTCAGGAAAGGCCTGTTTTCAGTTAAAGTGAAGGTGCTAACACATGTTCCCTGACAACCACCTCACCTCTGAACTTGGACTATGATGCTAAGTTTCTACAGAAACTATGCTTTTGACAAACTAAGACAGGAGAGGCCCCAAGGCCCTGGGAGGTGCATGGAGTGTGACCTTTCAAACCACCTGTTTGGAGCAGCTTAGGTATCTACCCTCCAGGGAAGCACCGCGATGCCCTCTAAGGGTGAGAAGCCCACCTTTGAATAGGAAGAAGGTCCCTGCAAGCTGCAGTGGCAAGGCCCACAGGGAGGCTGGGCTCAGGGGGGTTCTGGCTGAGGGGAAGCAGGTGTGGACCCAGGTGCTGGTCCCCGAGGCCCACAGACCAGGCCACACCACAGCCCCAGGAGCACCGGCCCTGTGTGCCCTGCTTGGAGACTTCCCTGAGCCAGGGTCCAGGGAACGCCCCTGCTCACTGAGCACAGAATGTTGTATTGGGGACAATGCTTTTTTCTTTCTTCCCCCATCTCAAACACATCCTCACGCTCATTTCCACAGGGACCATCCCAGATGGGGGGCCGCCAACACAGCCCTGGCAAGATGGCTCCCTCCAGTCTATGAAGATGGCTTCAGTCAGCCCCGAGGCTGGAACCCTGGCTTCTTACACCATGGGTTTCCACTGCCCCCGGTTAGTACTTGAAGTGCTGCTTCATCGGTTGGGAGTCGGTTTCCCACAATGCTAACCCGCCCACTAGAAACCTGGGCCTGTGTGCAGCAGCCTGGTACCACACCCGTCCTTCTGGTCCTCCAAGCCCTGGGAGGTTGGGCCACGTCTCCAGGGAAAAGCTTAGGAGCACTGGTCAGCTAGCAAGTGGACAAGGTAGATGTAGCTGAGCTTCATCCGACTCCAGCACTTGCCGTCTCAGCAGCACGGAGTGTTTTCAAGTGAAGTCCTCTGTCCCTCAGGTGGAAGACACCTGCTCAAAAGCTAACCTACTCTATAGGTGAGGAGGATGGCCTCCACCTCACTCCCAGAGGTATGTTTACTTGTGAAGCACACTCATACCCAATCTAAGATGCATTTGTTCAGATGCGGGTCGCTGTGCCCCATTTGCTGCTCCAGCCGCTGGGCAACCCAGCCTGTCACTCTTGTGCACGCTCCATGCTGGTGCCCTTCAGGCTCCCGGCAGGGGTGCTGTGCTCAGCACAGAGAGCACTCTCCAGGAGCCAGGGCCCACCAGCTCGGGGGCCCACCATATGGAGCTCTCCCACGGAGACAGACTACTTGACCTGGATGTTTTCCAGCTGGCTGTTTAGTAAGAGGACAGAGTGTTCCCTAAAGCGGGGGAGGGCAGTGGGAGATGTGCAGGGACTCACTGAGGAAGGGCCTTACTGGGCAGTAGGCCCAGGAATGGGCTCTGCTCCACCCTCAACTGCCTGCCAGGCACTTGCCCCTCAGCCTCATGCAGACTCTCCATGAAGTGGGGTAAGGCTTTACCTATCTGGGCACTGGACCAGTTCAAATCCTAGGGTCCTGGAGCTGTAATGTACTATGATATTCTCATTCTACGAACCTATAGTTGCTCAGATACACAATCATCTAGAAGAATCAGAGCTCAAGTATGTTCAAATGTGCAACATGTTAATTTACTACTCCTATTCTAACAGATTATTCTATCAAAAATGACTTAGAAAATACAAACTGATTATCCTCCAGTTCTGTAGGTCAAAGGTCTCTGGTGGGCCTCTGTGGGCTGAAGCCAAAGTCACTACAGGCCAGTGTCCTCTGAGAGACTCTGCTTTTTGCCCCAGCTTCCAAGGCCAGAGTCCTTCTAGATGCCTGGGGGAGCTCTCCTCCTTGGCCCCAACTTCCAAGTCCACACAAAATCAGTGGCTCTCACCGCCCACCTCAAAGCCTGAACTGTGTGTCTCTCTGCATCCTCTGTTCAAAGCCACATCTCCGACCATTCAGAAAGGCACTTGGGGTTTAAGCACCCATGTTATCAGACTGCAATCACCTGGAAATCCAAAATAATGCCTTCATCTTAGGTCCTTGATGTAGTCACATCTGCAGGTTTTAGAATTCAGGAATAGACATCTTGGGGGGATGTTATTTTGCCCACCAGAGTCCACCCTCCCACTCTGAGTGTCCATATGTATTTCACATGCAAAACACATTTGCGTCCCCACAGCATCAACTCAAGTGCAAAGTCCAATCCAAGTCCCTCCATCTAAATCCTCTAAATCAGGGACAGGGAGGCTCTGGGTGGGTTCCACCTGGGGACAAAAATTCCTCTGCATCTGGATCTGTGAAAAACAATTGTCTGCCTCCAAAATACACTGGCTGGGCAGGTACAAGACAGCAGTTGCAGACATCACAGTTCAGAATGGAAGAAATGGGAAAAATCAGGAGTCACTGACCCTAAGCAAGGACAAAAACCACCTAGTGTGGCTGCACTTGGAATGAGACTCAGCCACTCAAGGACCAGTGTCCTGCACTACATCATGCTAATAGCTAGATGTCCTGCAAGTGTCATTCACATGATTTCCACAGCATCCCAAAAGCTCCTCCTGTTAGGTCCACTTAGAGATGAGGAAACTAAACATGCAGGCATGTGCCTACAGTCACCACCAGGGGTGGCGGGTGCCAAAGTCCAGCTGTGCCTGTCTTCCAGCTCAGCTCTTCCCACCTGCCCACAGGGAGCAGGTTCCCACAGCACACACAGCCCATCATGGAATGTGGGTCCCAGACCTCATCTGTAGGCTGCTGCCTCACGACAAACCACTCTCGTCTCACCCAGGTTCGGGAGGTGACAAGGCAAGTTATCCAAGTTTCAAATGAGGCAGTGACAGAAGATGACCAGTATTCTGATTTCCTGACTGTGTGGGGACAATACATCGATCACGACATTGCACTCACACCTCAGAGCACCAGCTCCACTGCCTCCTGGGGAGGAGCTAATTGCCAGCTGACCTGCGAGAGCCGAGGCCCCTGCTTCCCCATACAGGTAATTTCCCAAAGTTTTAATTTCCATTATGAAACTAACATGTGCATTCAAAACTTAAACAGAAAAGTATGCGGTGGAATGCAGTTGTGTGGTGTGTGTGGGGTGGGGGGCAGCTGCTGTGAATTTCCTGCACCCTCAGGCATTGCTGGTGCCCGTAGGCCGCACCCCCTGCTTGTGTGTGCGGGCTTCCACTTGCACTGTGCCTGCGGGGTGTGTACCTGGGAGTCCCTCAGCAGTAATTCCCACTCATCGCTCCATAACTGATTAGACAAAAAGCTTCCATGGTGAGCCGTACGACAGCGCACCTGAACACTGAGCATCCTAAGGGAAGGAGAAGTTCCAATTCCAAGACAGACAATAAACCAGCGGCCAGGACAGGTGTGAGCGTGAGGGCTGGGTCCAAGCAAAGGGTCTGAGGGACCAGGACACGCTTGCCTGGGGTGGGTTCCGCATCCGACAGGCTCTGCCTCTCCCTGCTAAGAGGGTAAACGCCCAGGCCACAGCAGGAAGAGGTTTGGTTGAGTACCAAGATGACCGGCCTGGTGGGCTTGCCTTGCTTGAGCCTACAAATGTACTCAAAAGGGGTCCAGGGCCCGAGGTGACCCGCGTCTCCCCTCTGGCACAGCTTTCTTTTAATACTTCGCTGGCCGCTGGCACCGCATGCTTACCCTTCTACCGCTCGTCCGCTGCCTGTGGCACCGGGGAACAGGGTGCTCTCTTCAGCAACCTGTCCATGGCCAACCCGCGGCAGCAGATGAATGCCTTGACGTCCTTCCTTGATGCGTCTACCGTGTATGGCAGCTCCCCAAGCGCAGAGAAGCAGCTGCGCAATTGGACCAGCGCCATGGGGCTTCTCCGGGTCAACACGCGCCACCAGGACGCAGGCCGCGCCTACCTGCCCTTCGTGCCGCAGCGTGCACCCGCCGCCTGCGCGCCCGCACCTGGTGCCTCCGGAGCTGCCCGCGCCCCCTGCTTCCTGGCAGGCGATGGCCGTGCCAGCGAGGTCCCTGCCCTGGCGGCCCTGCACACGCTGTGGCTGCGGGAGCACAACCGCCTGGCCGTGGAGCTCAAGGCCCTGAACGCGCACTGGAGCGCAGATACTGTCTACCAGGAGGCGCGCAAGGTGGTGGGCGCTCTACACCAGGTGCGAACATTGTCAGCGTGGGCTTCGAACCCGGGTGGGCAATCTGGGCGTCCCAAATATAAGTTGCAAGGTCATGGTGGGCGCCCAATCTGGGGCGGGCGAGGTCGTGGGGGGGTCAGGGGAGGGCTTCACAAGATGTGTCCACAAAGTCATCGTGGACGCCCAGAACGGGTGTAGGTGAGGGCCCTGTGAGCACCCTTACGGGCAAGGTCACAGTGGGCATCTCCAGTAGGTACCCCAGTGGGCTCAGGCAAGGTCACTGTGGGTACCCCTATTCCTGTGCCCCACGCATCTGGGCGGGGTTCACTCAGGATATGGAGGACCCCTCTGGGCTCCTCTGTCCCAGCTGTGTGCACACACCCACCCCACCCCACAGGAGGTGGCTGTCCTGGTGCCTGCAGCCCGAGGATGCATGCTGGTCTTCCTCCCCCCAAATCTTCTCAACCACCTGGGGGCCCTAAGTCTGATTTTTTTTTTTTTTTGTATTTTGAAAACAACAGAGACCTTAGTCATTTTTGTGTGTGAAAATTCTCAATTAGCAAATTAAACCAAAAGTCCATTTTGATTCTCTTCATTTTATGGTTTAATACAGAATCAGAGGGTCTTGAAAGGAGATTTCAGTAGGCCAGGTACTAGTTGTGATGTTTAGGAAGGTCAACTATGAAATGCGGTCACTGGCTTTGGGGTCTCACTGGCTTCTCAGGAGGACTGCAGGCACGGCTTTCCACCAGCAGTCGCTCTCTGGAGTGTCCTCTGAGCCAGGCCCTGTGGTAGACACCTGGTGTTGCCCTTTATCCTCAGAGATCCTCTGAGGAAGGTGAACCTTGTCCAGGAGCACACAGCTGCACAGGTGGCACCACAGGACACTTGATGAACTGTGGGTTCAGGCACCAATGGCAATCCCAGGGTCCTAGAATCCCCAAGCCGGGCATTAGCCCTTGAGTTTCTGGGAGGAAGAGGGACATGAGCATCCAGAAGATAGGCAGGGCAACAGGAGGGACTCACATACCTTGACCGACCTGCACAAAGGTATCCAGATACTTAACACCTATGTGCAGAGATGCTGTCGGCACAGACATGCCTTCCTGAAGCGGGGACAGCTCTCCTGTATGTCCAGGCCCCCAGCCTCGGCAAGGACCACCAGGAGCAGGAGTTTGGGTGGGAGCGGCAACACAGGGAGCAGCTCTGGGAGGTGGACCCTAGCAGAGCACCTGCCAGAGAGGAAGGAGAGACCCCCCGCCATGTCATTTCTGGGGTTCCTGCCCAAAGCACTAAGGATGTTGCTGGGGGTAGTTCAGAAGGTCTCACGGGTATCCTGGTTCCTACCTGAGTTCTAACTGAGGACAGGTGTCCAGGGCACACACAGTCCCGGGCTTGCCTGCCATTTCCTTTCTGCCCAGAGGGCTTTGCTAGCACACACTGACCCACTGTCCGGATCCACTGTGTATCATATCTATAGGGGCTGCCAGGTAACACGCCGAGTGTACATAAAGCCGTGGACACAAGTTCATGTTCCCACAAAAACCTTCTGAAGGTGGGTGTCCAGTGAGAATGAAAGGCTCCTCAGAGCCACACAGCCCAGGACCAGGCCTGTTGAGACTCAGGGCCACCAGCGTTCAGAGCCTCCAGGGCCAAGGTCCCGGAGAGGGATTGGGCTTCTGATTACGGGTCAGGTCTAGGGTGGAGAGGTTGCTCTTGGGCTCAGGGAGGTCCAGGGAGAAAGCCGTGTCCCAAGCAACATTTCTGTGATTCTGCAGGCAGTGGCAGTGCCCTCTTCCAGCCACATCATCAGGGCCAAGTTCTGCCAGGCTCGCCCTGCTGGAGGCCTGCTCGGTTCAGGGACGGCTCTGGTGTGTGGAGGGGCTGCCCTAGGGAGGTGGTATTTCCACTCTGTACCTATGTCTGGCAGAGTGCTGCAGGCCCTGTCTGCTGTCCCAGCTGTCGCCGTGACCTTGGGCTCTGGGATGTTCCGGAAGCTGTTCTTCCTGGTGGCTGGCTCTGACCCTCATTTGACCAGGGGCAATCCTGGGCTCACTACAACCCCTGTCAGAAACTCACCTGCTGTCTTTCTGCACAGATCATCACCTTGCGGGATTACGTCCCCAGGATTCTGGGTCCTGAGGCCTTCAGGCAGTACGTAGGCCCCTATGAAGGCTATGACCCCACCATGAACCCCACTGTGTCCAACATCTTCTCCACGGCTGCCTTTCGCTTCGGCCACGCTGCAGTTCACCCGCTGGTGAGGCGGCTGGATGCAGGCTTCCAGGAGCAGGCCAGCCTGCCCAGGCTGCCTCTTCGGGATGCCTTCTTCAGCCCCTGGAGGCTCATCCAGGAAGGTGCGTCCTCCTCCTGCCCAGGGACACTGCTCTGCCCCGAGCTGTCAGAGACCACATGGCCCCCGCAGAGCCTTGATCTCCTGGTGGTGTGCAGGAAGAGAAGTTGGTCAGAGCCTTTTCAGAGTGGACTGTTGCTCAAATCCTTTTCTGTCATTTCTAAAGTTCCTGGGCACTTGGCATAAGTTATTCTAGGGCTCTGCACCGTGGCTACAGACACCGAAGTAGAAACCCCCTTTGCCTCGCGACAGCACCTCTGACTCCCCACTGCTAGGCTTTGCACGGTTCCCTGGTTAAGGTCAGGGCAGTGAGCTCAGGGTGCTGACAGCCAGGTAGCTGAGCAATGAGTCATTTAGAGCATCAGTTTAACTCCCTGGTTGGGCTTGGAAGGGCTATTTGCAATTTCTCTTCATCTCTTCTCTCTCTTTTCCCTATGTTCTTCTGTCTGTCTGGAAGGTTCTGAACTGTTGATTCTAAACTCACAAGTTGGTGACTCCAAGTGGGTGCTGGGTGTAGTGGTGACTAGGTGACAGTGGCTGGCAGGTGACAGTAGGCTCCTTGTACCCTGTTTAAACAAAATGCTGTTGAGCAGAGCTTGTAGAGTGAGGCCAAGGGTGTCTCCAGCTCACTCCACACAGGCAGAGGCACATCATGAATGCTGCTTAGTGTTTGGGGGGGGGAAGCATGAGACCTCCTGGCCCTTAGCAGACTATCACATGTCACTGGATTCACATGACATGGGGTGGGTGGGACCTCAGAGGCTCCAGTCTGTCTCCACCATCACCTGCTGTGAGGAGACCCCAGGCCTGGGGTGACAGGATGGGGCCCTGAGTACCCTGCAGCTCCTGGGGCTAAGCAATGTCCTCTTCTTACTGTTCCAGACAGCGGAGTCTGGCAAATGCTTCTTTTGGTGGCGAAGCTTCTGCTACGATGAGCAGAAGGAAAAGCTTCAGTAGCAAGGGCCCATTGCCAGGGTCCCTGGGGTTCTGAAGGTCCATCCTCGACCCTGGTATGGTCAGTGCCAGGTCTGTAGCTACCCGCCACCAAGGGCCCCACTGACTCTCAGAAGGAGATTCATCAGCTGACACAAACACATTTGTTGCAAAGGTACTCGATGATGGAGAACTCTTCTCCGGGGGGACTTAGTGCAGACTTTCCTTGGCTCTTATACCGCATTCCCAGGTGGCTTGGATCCGATAGTGAGAGGCCTTCTTGCACGACCAGCCAAGCTGCAGGTGCAGGACCAGCTGATGAATGAGGACCTGACTGAAAGGCTCTTTGTGCTGGCGCAGCCGGGCGCCCTGGATCTGGCATCACTGAACCTGCAGAGGGGCCGTGACCATGGCCTGCCAGGTCTGTTGGTGTCCTCAGACCCCACGCCCATGCCTGCTGTGTGACTGGCCAGATCAGCCAGCTGTCCTGTGAGGGACTGACCTGAAATGAAATCTGCTGCCAGCCCCTAAACCAGGGCTCTTGAGGCTCTGCTCCATGCATCCCAAGAGGCCACTCCAGCCACCTGCAGGAAATGGCCCCAGGTGACCCTGAGCCCCAAGGCAGGGAGCTGAGGGGTTCCTACAGTGGCTCAGCAGCCTCATCCTCCATGCATCTAAGTGTGCACTTAGCACTGCTGAGTGCCATAATGTGCAAGGCACCAACGTCAGAACAGTCACAGGCCTGGCACCCGCAGAAGGCAGAGGAGCAGGCAAGAGAGCATGAGCTGCTGCGTGGCCTGGCATGGAGCAGTTCCAAAGCCAATCACTCGGGAGCCAGGGGCTGTAGAAGGCAGAGGCTGAACCAAGATGAATAGGATGGGACCGAAGGCAGGTGCCAGTTGGGGCCTAGTGAGGACCCCGGAAGAGCAGGCAGCAGCCCAGCAAAGCTGGAGCATGGCCAGAGGGCTCCCAGAGAGGGGGAGAAGCTCGGGGCACTTGATGAGTGCAGAGGGGGTCAGCGGGAAAAGCTGGGCCCGCGCCAGCGCAGGGCCCTGTCTTCCTTGTGGGAAGATTCTCCTGGAGCAAGGGGTAGTGGGGTGGGAGAGGGGTGCTGAGAGGTCTTCAGTGCAAGAGACGATAGGTCAGAGGGAAAGCAGGTAAGCTCACAGTGTGTCCACTTCCCTGTGTGTGCCTGCCAGGCAGGGAGGGAGCCAGGTTCCCTTGTGCTCCTGGGGGCCTTGCGGGCTCCAGCCTGAAGAGGAAGGGCCCCTCTCTAGAGAATGGAGCACGCCATGCCCTGCTTCCACGCAGATGCCTGGCTCTTGCCTCCGCTCACCTAGGAGCAGACCCTTCCGGAGTACTGAGCCTGTGCCCAAGCCTATTGAGCTCTAAAGGGTGATGTTTTGGTCTGTTTGCATCTGGGAGTGAGGACAGGGCAGCAAGTGGGGACACTGGTGAATCAGTCCCCTCTTTCTTGTAGGGTACAACAGATGGAGAGAGTTCTGTGGCTTGCCTCAGCTAGAGACCGCAGCCGACCTGAGCAGGGCCATTGCCAACAGGAGCGTGGTCCGCAAGCTAATGGACTTGTACAAGCATCCGGACAACATCGACGTCTGGCTGGGTGGCTTACTGGAGGACTTCTTGCCCAGGGCCCGAACGGGTCCCCTTTTTGCGTGCATCATTGGGAGGCAGATGAAGGCGCTGAGAGATGGGGACAGGTAGGTGCGTGTGGCAAGCCTCTGTCCCGTAGCTGCTGCTCCACATGGCGCTGCTGGTCCTGCCATCTGGGGGGGTTGAGCCCAGGGCCTCAGGGGGACTAGACAAGCTGGCTGCCACTGAGCCACACCCCAGTCCTCTGCATACTGGCCTTGGGTGAAGCGGCCAGGTCTGGCTCAAATACTGGCTCCACTCCCAGTACTCAGTGACCCCGGGCAGGCCATCTGTCAATCACAGTTTCCTCCACTGTACAATGAAGAACGGAGGATGAGGCATGAGGATCTCCTGAGCACTTAAAATGTGAATTCCTGCAGGCTGATCTCCCGCATTTCTAATCTCACAAACAGCAGCAGGGAATGAAAATCAAACTGTCTTTCATGACAACCTGAAACTGCTCCACCTTTGGGAATTCTCTGAAATAGCTGCAGAGGTGGGACTGACGGGGTGCCAAGGCCCAGGCCAGACCTAGAGCCCAGGAGCAGGCTGCAGCTGCATGGACAGGCCACCCACCTTTCCACCCCGGGTTCCACTCACAGCCACAGCCCAGCCCAGCCCATGCTGTGCCCTCCTCCGTGCAGCCTAGAGCTCTGAACCTTGCACAACTGGAGTCCGTCCGAGAGGCCAGCTGTTTCCACACCTCACTCAGCTGCAGACACAGCACTGATGCCCACATGGCTTAGAACACCTGTGTTGTTGGGAATGACACAGAAAAGAGCAATGATATATATGGTGACCCTCTCACCTGCAGTTCTCTCTCTCTCTCCCTAAATCAAATTGTTTCCAAGCATATTTAAGTTCTTTTTAGAGAGGAATCAGCCACATACTTAGGATCCAGTCCTTCTTTCCAATACAAATTTTGCCATTAATTTTTGAGATGCAGCATTTCAAATATCTGGGCAGAAGTAACTAGGAGAATATTCTCCCTGAAATGTGTATCTTTCACATTCATGGGGTTTGGGGTACCCTAGGTCCTGAGAGCCCCTGACTTGGTAGTGGCCCGTGTGCTCAGCTGGGTGCTACAGGACCTCAGGTCCAGAGCCAGCCGCAGAAGCTCCTGCAGGTCTGCGGTCTGAATGATTCTGGTCCTGGGCATTCATGACTGAACGTCTCACAGTCCAGACTCTGCTCAAGCGTAGATTGAGGCCCTTCTCCCATTCGGAGGGAATGTCCCATGTGGTGCACTCAGGCCAGATGCTCTTGGGCTTTGTCCATGGTGTGACTGTCTTCTAGGAAAGTGAGGCTATCTCTAACAGGCCGACTTCCCTGACCACCCTCGCCTAGAGGAGGTGTGAGCCTGGCTGCAGTCTGGACAGCAGTGGGTGCTGATGGCCGTCTGCCTGGCCACGCTTGCATCTGCACCCTGGGCTGACTGCAGCAAGCCAGATTGGCAGGGAGAACCATTCCGTGCTGCCCCACAGACGGGCCCACGTCAGGGCTGGGGCCCTTCTCGCCCCCCACCTGGCCTTCCTGCTTGGTCCTGCCTTACCGCGGAGCCGTTTAGCCAAGGAGACAGAAGCGGGCCAGAGCGTCCACTGGTCAGCTCATGCTCCCCACCCCATGCAGGTTCTGGTGGGAGAACAGTGCGGTCTTCACCGAGGCTCAGAGGCGGGAGCTGGTCAAGCACTCACTGCCCCGGGTGCTCTGTGACAACACTGGCCTCACCAGCGTGCCCGTGGACGCCTTCCGCACCGGGACATTCCCTCAGGACTTTGTCCCCTGCGCGAGCATCCCCCGCCTGGACCTGGAGGCGTGGAAGGAGACCCTTCCCCAAGGTGACGCCAGCCCCTTGTGGCCCGTGGGCCCAGCAGCACCCATGAGCTGTGACCCCTCTGTGAGAACACAGCTGCCCAGGTGCCCTGGCCTGAAAAGTGGCCAGTGAGAGGACCCTTTAGGGTGTGGTGTTGACATATGGCTGCACAGAGAGCACAACACCAGCAAAACCTGAAGGCCACTGGGACGGGTCCACAGAGCAGCTGTGCTGACCTTGGCTTCACCTTGTCGGCACCTAATCACCACGTAGCAGCGTCCATTGCAGAATAGGTCTCACCACACACACCACACACCACACAACACACACCACACACCACACACATACCACACACCACACACATACCACACACCACACACCACACACACCACACACACCACACACATCACACGCACCACACCTACACCACACACACACCACACCTACACTACACACACCACACAACACACACACTGCACCTACACCACACACATCACACGCACCACACCTACACCACACACACACCACACCTACACTACACACACCACACCTACACCACACACCACACACCACACCTACACTACACCTACACTACACACACCACACAACACACACACCATACACTACACACACCACACAACACACACACCTACACCTGTCTCTTATACACATCTCGCACTGTGTGTGAGGTGTGTATGGTGTGTGTAGTGTCTGTATGTATGGTGTGTATGCAATGTGTCTGGTGTGTGTACATATAGTGTGCATGTATGTGTAGGGTGTGATATNACACACATCACACCTACACTACACTCACACTACACACACCACACAACACACACACCATACACTACACACACCACACAACACACACACCTACACCACACACACCACACCTACACTACACACACCACACACACCACACCTACACCACACACATCACACACACCACACCTACACCACACCTACACCACACACACCACACAACACCTACAACACCAGCCCTGGGCCAGGCAGACCCGACTCCAGGGAGCAGAAAACTTTCTACTGAGGCTTCCTGCATGGTGGGCACTTCTCCAGGCAGGGCCACTTGTAGAGGTGGACACACACACACCACACCATACACCCATATGTGCACATTGACCACACACACTGCAACTACACCACACATACCACACATACCATGCACACCACACACACCGCACCTACACCATGCACGCCACACACCACATCCACAGCATGCACACTACACCTATACCACACACACCACACACACCACACCTACACCACACACACCACACCTACACCACACACCACACACACCACACCTATACACACACACGACACACCACACCTATACCACACAGACAACACACACCACGCCTACACTATACCATGCACACCACACGTCACACCTATATCACACAGACAACACACGCCACACATAGCACACCTACACCATGTACACCACAGCTACACCACATACACCACACCTACACTACACACACCACACACACCACACCTGCACCACACATACCGCAACTACACTACACAAATCACACCTACATCACACACACCACACACACCACACTGGGCTGACTGCAGCAAGCCAGATTGGCAGGGAGAACCGCACCTGCACCACACACACCGTAACTACACTACACACACACCACACACACCACACACACCACACCTACACCACACACACCACACCTATACCACACACACCACACCTACACCACACACACCACACACACCACACCTACACCACACACACCACACCTAAACCACACACCACACACACCACACCTATACCACACACCACACACACCACACCTATACCACACAGACAACACACACCACGCCTACACTATACCATGCACACCACACGTCACACCTATATCACACAGACAACACACGCCACACATAGCACACCTACACCATGTACACCACAGCTACACCACATACACCACACCTACACTACACACACCACACCTGCACCACACATACCGCAACTACACTACACAAATCACACCTACATCACACACACCACACACACCACACTGGGCTGACTGCAGCAAGCCAGATTGGCAGGGAGAACCGCACCTGCACCACACACACCGTAACTACACTACACACACACCACACACACCACACACACCACACCTATACCACACACAACACACCTATACCACACACACCACACACACCACACCTATACCACACACACCACACCTATACCACACACACCACACACACCACACCTACACCACACACAGTACACATCTTACATCACACACATATCACACCCTACACATACATGCACACTATATGTACACACACCAGACACATTGCATACACACCATACATACAGACACTACACACACCATACACACCTCACACACAGTGCGCACACCCACACACACCATGCACATACTGGGAGACACGTGTTTCTGGCACATCTGTCCTAGATGGGAAGCAGACAGTGAGCACAGCTCTCTGAAGCCCCGTCTCCAGGTGGCCTGTCTGCAGGGCTGGGCTGGCCTAGAGGTGTGATGAGTGTCCGCCTGCGTCTTCCCTTGAGGTCTGACTGCACTGTGACCTTGGCCCCACACAGGTGGCAAGTGTGGCTTCCCAGACCAGGTGGACAATGGGGGCTTCGTGCACTGCGAGGAGTCTGGGACGCAGGTGCTGGTGTATTCCTGTCACCACGGGTTCGTGCTGCAAGGGCAGGAGCGGGTCAGCTGCACCCAGGACGGGTGGGACCTCCAGCCCCCCGTGTGCAAAGGTCAGTACTACCCAGGGGCATGTGGGTGAGGGACGATCCCAGAGCACCTGCTGTGTGAAGAGCAATGCCACAAAACCCGTCCTCCTGGCCAGTAGCTCTGCACGGCGGAGCTGCTCCAGCCCAGCCAGTCAGACTCGCCATGGCCGGCCACTCCCAGGGCGCCCGGACTGCAGAGCGCCAGGACGGCAGCATCGATCATGATTGACAGAGCCGCTTGGGCCCGGGGAGAGAACAAGGAGCCAGGCAGCCACCCAGAGAGCACCCACAGAGCAAGTTTCCCAGATGGAGTGGCAGAGGAGGTTCCCACCCCAGGCCGAGGAGTCACACCGGCCCATGGCCCGCCAAGCCCAGGAGGAAAGAGGCCATGCAAGGACGCACGTGTTTGCAGCAGAAACAAGACAGAGCACAGGGGACATGGTGGGTTTGCAGCAGAGACGAGACAGAGCCCAAGAGTTTAGGTTCTGCAGAGTTGAGTGTGGGAGAAGAGATAGCTCTGAGATGGTGGCACTGGCCACACAGCAGGGGCCTGGGCTCCATGCTGCCGTGCAGCCTGCTTGCAAGTGACCAAGGTGGTCCAATCTATGCTGTCCACTTCCTGCAGCAAAAACATTTTGTTTAGATTTTGAAATTCCAAGATATTTGGGCCTTGAAGGGTTGCGATGGCCAGTTACTTCCAGACCCTGACAGTGAATCAGAGACCCAAAGCATCTGCCTGGTCAGATGTCGGTGTGGCCACCGCCCCAGCCATCCCAGGTGCCACTGAGGACAGACAGGGGTGAGGAGGAGCAGCCCAGCAGCGGCTGGGGAGGGCGTCTGGAGAACCTGCTGAGAACATCCTGGCTCTTGGAGCTGATGGGAGCAAACAGCTCAGACGTCTGCTGGGGAGGGGAGCCCAGGCCAGAACAGGAGCCCCAGCTGCTGAACAGCTTCTCACTCCCAGATTCACACCCGCAGGAAGTGAGCTGGGGAGGCTCAGGCAGAGACCCCTGGCCCATTGGGGTTTGGGCATGACAGATGATGGACAGGGAGAGCTGCAGGGGCTGCCTGTGCCCAGAGAACAGGACAAGGACATTTCCTCCGGGGACACACTTGTGGAAGCTCCCTTTGCAGAAGCCCACCTGACCTGAACGTGCCCCTCCTGGGTCCTCAGCACTCGGACCGTTGCGCTCTGCGGCTCAGCCCTCAGTGGCCGACACGAGGCACCTGGAATGACCCTGTGGCGTCCCACGTGGGAGGCCGTCTTGAGGAGGAGCTGGCGTGCACCAGGCTCCCCCGAGCCGCTCTGCCTGGTGTGCTGACGCAGGCTCGCCTCACTTCCCCGAGTGTGAGAACCTGCACACTTTGCACGTTCGTCTCGGCTTTCTGAGTGCCAAGCTCTTTCCAGGGGTTCTGTGAGGAGCCAAGGGAAGAGGTGCCCGAGCTCTCGAGGGAACCACCCTGCAGCTCCTTGGGCTGACCGGCGCCCGGGTGTGGCTGGCCTGCAGTCCACGTGGCTTTGCTGTCTCAGCTCCTGGTGCGCACCTTCCTGCTGGACCGTGTGCTGACACGCAGCCGTTCCTCTGCTTCCCCCTGGGTCTTCACCCCAACCATCAAGGCTCCCTGAAGTTCACACGGGTTGCTTGCCAGGCACAGGGGGCCAGCTCCGTAGGTGGACGGGCCTGGTGCCCTGTGGCATCAGAGCCTTTGGCATCGTGGCCTCTGCCCAGCAGAGCGGCCAGCAGCACCTTGAACCCACCCGAGCCAGGCTCTTCCAGGAGATCCTGGGAGACGGGGACACTGTCTGAGAATCAGAGACCCTGGACCAGTCCTGACCTCTCCTTGCTCTGGCCACTGACCTGCTGGAAATCCAGTTGCTCCCCAGGAGCTAAGTTTCTGTGTGCCACCCGGTGTCCAGGTGCCTGGTGAGGATGGCCGGGTGGTCAGCTCACTGGTGGTCAACTAGTCCCTCGGTGAAGGCACAGAGTGGAGAACAGGGCCCCTGCCCGTCACTGCCAATGTGGCGAGTGCTCGAAGGCGGGTCTGTACTCCCACCCCAGAGCTGTCCTGCAGAGCCAGCTGACAGAGGTGGCCAGCCTAGAGCCTCAGCCACGGCGTACACCGAGAACACGCGAGTCACAGAGGAAAGTGCGCGAGCAGACCTGTTGACGTCCTTTAAAGCAGGGACACAGGCTTGTGTGTGCCGTGTACTTAACGTCTTCCTGAAAGGGCAGAGAGCGTGGCATGACCCCAGAGCTTGCTCACGTCAGTACCTCAGCAGAGCCAGACGGCAGGGGAGAGGAGAGGTGCCGACTTCTGTTTGTACAACTCTGGTTTTGTCTTATGACACTTATAATCAAAGTGTCGTATTCTTCAAACAAACAGATTACAAAAGGCCCAACAATGAAAAACTCATGCGATCAATGCACCCGCTTACATACCCAGCTATTTTACCATACCTTGTTCCTGCACTGAAAGTCTCTAAATCAAGAATCACGGGAACAAAGTAGACTCTTCAGTGCCTGATAGAAGGACTGTTCACTTTTACGGTAGATGGCCATGAATGGTCAAGCAGATCCTAAGCCAATCCACTTGTCACTGTGTCCTCTGCTGTGACAGGACCTCACAAGAACAGCTGAATGCTTGATGCAGGAAATCAACAAGGGTCCTCTCTACTCCAGCCTCCTTCTCACTGAAATCCACCCGTGTGCAGAACCGACAGAACCAGCAGGTCCTTGTCAGGACCCTAGGTGCTTCAGCACTGAGCTCCACAGACAAAAACTGTCGGCCAGTGGCTTTTTCACTGATTGTTGTCAAAGGGTTTTGCAACCAATGAAAGTGACCAAGTGCTACAGAAAATGAGGTTTGCACTAGCAGACATCTGCCGAGGTGGGCAACGCCTCCACCGCCGTCTGCATGCAGATCCTGGCACACAGTCTGCTCCTCCTCGTGAAAAACCCAGGGGCCCTGTCAGAGGGCGCCTGCAGAGGGCTCCAGGGGCTGGGACGCTGCGGCCTGCTGCTCTTCCTTGGTGAGGAACACCAGGCCGGGGGCAGCGCTCTGGCTCCTGACGTGCGTCTGACTGGTGGACAGGTCACTACGTAGAGCGCCTGACCCAGCTGGGTGCCTCTGGAGAGGGACGGACCCACAGTGCCTCAGAGGGGCCTTATTTGGAGCAGGGTCTTTCAGGTGCCATCAGGCTGAACTGAGGGTGGGCCTCGTCCCACGCCCAGCACCTGTAGGGAATGAGGAGAGACAGGCCAAGCCGCTGTGCAGGGACTGCAGGGGCCACCGAGGGCCCACCAGCCAGGCAGTGAAGCTGGGCGTGGCAGGGAAAGGCCGTCCCTGGGGCCTCAGGACGCCTGGGCCTGGGCGTGGGCCGAGGAGCAGGGACCAGGTCTCTGACGGGTCTTGGCATGTGCTTGACTCAGAGGGAGTCTGGCCAGGCTGAATCCAGTGCTGGTGGCCAGGGCAGAAAAGGGCTTGGCCTGGGGTCCAGTGTCCATCCTTGGCTGCTTCTGAAGAGATGTGGAAGGCTGGGGGACAGGGTGGGCATGCGCGGAGGCTCTGTGTGCAGAGGGAGGTTGGCACTGCTGGAACACGGCCCGCCGGGCTGGGCAGGCACAGCAGGGCCAACAGGAGCCTGTGCACCTCCCCGTATTCTCCCTGTGGGCGTCAGCCAGCGAGAGGTGGGCACTGGGGTCTGAGGGTGGCAGCCCTGGTCCTCTGCACCAGGGCCGGGCCTGAATCCGGGCTGCCTGCAGGAGGGGCCGGGGCAGGGAGGGCCGCTCTCCTCCGGCTGATGACCTGGCGCTGTTTTCCCAGATGTGGACGAGTGTGCAGACCTCACGCGCCCGCCCTGCCACGCCTCTGCCCAGTGCAGGAACACCAAGGGCAGCTTCCTGTGTGTGTGCACCGACCCCTACGTGCTGGGCGAGGACCAGCGGACCTGCGTGGGTGAGCGCCTCCTGGCTGTGTCGAGGGCACCCCGTGTTCAGTGCAGTCAGTCAGGAGAGCGCTTCTGAGCTCTGCTGCCGGGGGGCAGGGTGGGGCCTGAGGCCACCTTGCCTAGCAAGAGACTGTCACCCCGGGGCTCTGTGCCCAGTGCAGGTGGGCTGGGACCCAGAGCTCCCACTCCGTGTCAACCCCAGTTGCCCACACAGCCGGCCTGTCCAGAAACAGGCGTGTCCAGAGATTCTTCAGCTTCTTTCCTTCAAGCTCACACCCCTCTGCCCTGGCCCCGGGCAGCAAGGGGTCTGCCTGTAGGTCTGTCTGTCCCACGGGAACTGGGTGCTCACCAAAGTCCTTCAGGGTGACGCTCCGCTCTGCTTCAGGGACAGTGTTCATCCTCACCAGAGGTTAGGGAGCGCCTGCCATCAGCTGGGCACTGCTGCAAACCTTCCGCTGATCATCCGCTGAGTTGTCTCTGAGGGAAGCACTGTGATTAATCCCCACTCTTCAGATGAGGAGTCTGGGGAACAGAGAAGTTGAGTGACTTTCTCAGGGCCACACAGCCACTCAGTTGCAGAGGTGGGTGTGTCAGTTGGCTTCTAGTTCTTATAAAAAACTATACACTGGGGGAGTTAAAGCGGATTTTATTTAGCTACCACAGTAGGGGAGAGACCTTCTGGTAGAACTGAGCTCACTCCCATGAGCAAAGACACTCAGGTGTGTGAATGTGTAGCCTGAGGGCAGAGAGAAGGCCTCCTGGATGGGAAATGCGGAGAGGAGCTCACCAGACATAGCGGTCAGCAGGGCATCTTGCTGACCTGGCCTAGAAGAGCCCACTGGCATGAAAGGGCATGCCAAGGTCTGGCCGGAGGAGGTGACTTGGCTGCTATTGGCACAGCAGGACCATCTCTTGCTGGCCTGGGCTGAGAGGGCCGTAGGGCATTGCTCTTTCTGCCCCCACACCGATGCCGGGAGCCCTTCCCTGAGCCTCACCACCTGCACCTCTCAGCCACCGCGTCCCCTTTCCCCAAGCCTCCAGGCGTGCCCAGCCCCCACACTGCCCCCGTGGCATCCCCCAGAGCTCTGCCGGGCCTTCCTTCTGGAAAGGTCTGTAGTAAAACAGGAAGGCAGGCTGCCTCGCGCACCCCAGGGAGGGCGGGCGGCTCTGCAGCGAACAGCCACTGCACTCTGCCCGTCCTGAGGGATGCTTCACTCTTCTGGTCCCAGGACCAGGACCAGACTCAGCCCCTGGCCAGCCCCCTACTCCACATCTGGACCTCTTCAGCCCCTCCCCCGCACCAGGGTGGGCTTCAGGGTGAGCCGGCTGCTTGAGCATCTGGCTTGGCACTGCTGGGCTCTCCGGCCCAAGGCAGGAGTGCCCCTGGCTCCCTCCAGCCACTCTTGCTGCCTCATGGCCTCCTCTCGGGCAGCCTCCTCTCGGGCAGCCTCCTCTCGGGCCATGACGCCCCTTCTCAGCTGCTGTCTTCTCTCAAACCTGCGTTTCCTCAGCCTCCAATTTCGATCACCTTTTCTCTATATTCGAATGGATCCTCTTTTTATTTTAAACAAGATCACGCCTGGTCAGGGTAAAGTACAGAAAACTGAAGCTTTCGCACTGAGATTTTTAATGAGACCTTTTGTTTAAAACACCATCCAGGTGCAGACTGGCGAGGTAGCCCGCAGCCGTGCTGACCCGGTACATAGGATGGCATTCAGGGCTGCTTGGTGCACTCACTTTTGGAGACTCTAGAAAGCTGGTTCAGAAACGTGCCCAGGTGGCCACGGAGGAAACTTGGGCCCACTTTCAAATTTCCCTGTTGCTATAGCCTCAGAAATATTTGCTGTATTTTTGGTCATGTCTTTTTAGCCTGTGAGATGGCTCTAAGGAGCCCTAGGAAAAACTTCTGTGCTATTCCCAACAGAAGCCACCTCATCTGCCCCTCCTGGACATTCAGCTCAGGACTATCTGCAGAGGGTCTCTCTGAATGTAAATACTGAAGGCAGGAAGATTTTTAGGGAAAAAAACAAAACAAAACAGTGTTTCTCCACTCTTCCGTGTTCCACAAGAACCAGAGGTGTCTGAGAGCCCAGGCAGACGACAGGCAGGACCCTGTGTCACGGGGCTGGGGTGGGACTGAGGCAGGCCTGCCCATCAGGCAAGGGTGACAATGGCCTCAGTGTATGACCTCCACCCGGCCCACCCTGTCTCAGGAGCCGGTCTGGAAGGGTGATGGGGGTGCAGGCAGAGGCGGGGTGTGTGCTCATGTACGAAGACGGCACAGCAGGGCAGCCTGCTGGCAGTAGGACTGCCAGGCTGGGGCTCAGGGAGGTGGGCTTCATGCCTGCAGAGGCTCTGGGAGCTCCGTGGCGCCCCCAAGTAAAACATTTCCTAGGAAGGGGAGCTGGATCGGGGTGGGAGTTGGGGTGTTCTGCCTGAACACTTTCCACCCAATAGAAAGCCCAGGAGGTCGTGGAAAGGAAGGCACACTGTCCCCGGCTTGCAGGGGGGAGACACCCTGAGAGTCCATAAGAAGGGGTGGGGACAGAGGGCAGGAAGAAGGGGTGAGGCCGAGAGGAAGCAGCTGGAGGCAGGGTGAGTTCCCCGGTCTGTCCACCCAGACCAGCGGCTGCCTGCCTGACCTCATGGAGGCTGGCCCCGACAACTAGGCCACACCCGGGGAGGTTGCAGTGTATCATCCAAGCAGGAGAGCCAGGCCAGGGCTGAGCGTCCAGGCCAGCCCTTCCCACCGGAGGCTCTGCACCTAGTTCTTCCTGCCACGGCGAACGTCCCAGCCCACCGGTCACTGCTTGACCTCTGCTTGCCCAGACTCCCCGTGGATCATACTGGCTGAGAGGGTCTAAGTTTTAAAAGTGAGTTTCCATCTCTTTCTGGGTTTCTCCTTGGCCACTAACTCTGCTGGAGAGCCGGGAAGGAACTGCTGATCAGCCGTCAGTAGCAAGCCTAGGACATCAGAGCCGGGTTCCAGCCCCAGCCCTGCAGGGGCCAGGCTTCCTCTCCCAGCCTTCTCCTCTGTGCGAGACCACGCGGCCCTCTGCTTTGGGTCTCTGCCGGCTGCCCGTCCTGCCTCAGGTCAACCTTCTGGTGGCTTCTGCAGAAACCGTGTTGTGCCCACTTCCTTCCTGTGGGACCCCAGGCTCCCTGGGCAGGATCGCTCAGGACACTGCGCCCTCCTGCCTGGCAGGGACCTTCCCCTTCTGCCCTGCAGCTGCAAGGCAGGTGGCCAGAAGCCAACGCACTCTCGGGGTCCTGCCCTGTCCCTGCCTCCTCCCAGGCCCCATAGGCTCAGGGCTTGCTGTCGACAAGGCTTTTCTGGGCCGGTGACTGGCCCCCACGGCTGATGCCAGGAGCCAGGTCAGGTGCAGTGCTTCTGCAGCCCAGGTGGCTCCCTGACCCTCTCTGTCCTCGGCAGACTCTGGCAGGCTTCCCCGGGCGTCCTGGGCCTCCATGGCACTGGGCGCACTGCTCATCGCCGGCTTGGCAGCCCTCACCTGGACCGTGATCTGCAGGTGGTAAGTCCCACCCCTCTCCTGCTTCCTTAGACCTGGCAGTTTTCTCTCCTCTGGACATGGCCTGTAGCGAAGCTGGCCTGTTACCTGAAGCCATGACAGGTCATGGTGTCCCACACACAGTGGCCCAGAGTCATTCCGGGCCTAGAACCCCGCTTTCTGGGACTTCTGTTGTGCTATGGGCAGAGAAGGTGGGGTGGCCACGCTCAGGCCTTGGGTAGTGTCCTGCCTCCGTGGACAGGGTTCTCAGAGGAAGAGTCTTCTGCACATGGAAAGCCGTAAGTGAAGCCGCGTGTTCGCGTGGAGGACAGCACTGCCATTCGAATGGCCCCACGGCAAGTCTGAGGGCTTCTGTCGCGTGCGGGTGTTCTCTGTGAAGGAACCTGGCTGGGGGTCCTCCGGGACTGGCCTTTCCTTGGCCCTACGGGAGAGACTTGGGCTCCGTCCTCACCCTGCTGCGGCTCGCCTGAAGCTCTGAAGAACGCGCTCTGGCCCTCACAGATGTCTCACACATTGTTCGTTTCACATAGAAAGTACTGAAGACAGATAGATGGCCAAGGGGGAGAAGTCGCAGGCGCCCAGCTGGGCCCCAGCGCCCCCGACTCCCAGCAGCACCCGCCTGTGCCTGTGGGCCTCTGGGACTCCACCTGCACACCCCTCCCCACAGAGGCCCACCCTCTCTCCTTGGAGCCAGTGACCTCCTCCTTGGGGAAGCAGGAGGGTCTTCCCGGGGTCTGACGCCCTTTCCGGCAGAGCTCTTGCTGCAGGTCTCCAGCAGGACCCGCAGCGCGTCCGAGCGTGGACTGTGGGGATGTCCTCAAGGAGGCCTCTCGTCTCCCCAGTGGTAGGTCAGGCTGAGGCTCCAGCAGCCTGTGGCTCTGGTGATTCCCAGCGCACCAAGAAACGCTGGCCGCCTGGGCTGAGAGCTGACTTCTGCACACCTTTCACACAGACATGGTTTTAAAAAACCAAAACCGTGAGCCTTAGCCATCCAGGGTCACCAGCGTCGTCGCTGCCACAGGGTCCTGTCTGTGGTGGTCACGCGTGGCCTGCTTCTTTCTTTTCTATCTTACCTGCTCTCCGCCCGTTTGCCGGTTGCTGTCTCGTGGTAGAGTCAGAGCGCCATTTCCGTCACAAGCCCTGGACTTCTTTGTGTGATGTGACTCTGTGATCTTCCCAGTGTCTGATTTTCAACCACTGCATTTTCTAGAAGATTCACATTCCTAACAGAACTAATATGGGCTGAAAGTCGGGTGGCCGAGGAACTTGCTCAGGAAGAGGCCGCGGTTGCAGGGGACAGTGTGCACTGGCCAGTGTTGAGACCTGTCCAGCCACCCTTGCTGTGAGTTCCAGGCAGTCCTGTGAGGAAGGGGCTCCTTGAGGGTGGAGTTGTGTCCCTGGGCACATGCTGAAGTCCCCAGCAGAACCTCAGAAGGGGCCTTAGTTGGAAACAGGCTCTTTGCAGATAGGATTGTTGGGATGGGGTCACCTTGGGAAGGGTGGCCCCTATCCAACATGAACAGTGTCCTGATGAGAGGGAGAGATTTGGACACAGGGGCACCTGTGAGGGTGGAGGCAGAGGTCCGTGATGGGTCCACAGGCTGGAATGCAGAGGGCCATCCACCACCACAGCTGGAGAGAGCGGCAGAGCCTGCGCACAGCCCCCGGCCTCCACCTCCAGCCTCCGGACCCCAGACAGCCGGTTTCTGTTTTCCCTTTGGGCCTGAGGCTGTCAGGCCCTGTCGCACGCTGCCCTGTGACATGCTTTCCAGCTCACCATGCCACGCGTAGGCCACACAGCTGCTGGCCCCCACCGGGACGCAGAGTGGGAGCTCAGCTCAGGACACGCCATGTGCCACCTCTGCAGAGTCCCCCAGAGGTCCCGCCATCCAGCTGAGGCTCTGATAATCTCCAGGGTTTTCTCCCTCTCTGCCGCAAAGCCCTGTTGCTTCTCTGCTCAGGGGAGGTTCCTTTAACTAATCTTCAAACAGCGTCTCGTTTGGGAGAGTGGCAGGAAATGTTCCCTATATTTAAGAATCACTGCCTCTTAAAAACTTAGACATTACTAATTATTAACTCCCTTAGCAAACCACGACCCATGCTAAGCAGTAAAACTTAAACAGGCTGTGGGCACACAACCCGCGAGTTCTCTGGCTCTGCCACACTTTCTACTGAATGTGCACGTTGCAAAGCTCTGGCCTTACTGGAATTCAGTTCTCACTTGAAATTCCGTATTTTCAGGTGTTTCTGTGAACACCTGTCATTGTCATGAAGATGCCAGCCTCTGTCTGGAAGAAGGGAGACTTGGGCTGTGACACCTCTGGGAGTGTGAGAGGGAGCGTTCTGTCACACTTGACTCCAGGCTCTGGAGCACACACTCAGTGATCAGAATGCGGCTCTTGGCCCGACGCGGGGGCAGTATGAGCAGTGAGCATTTGAGAAGGTACACGTCGGTCACCGTCACCAGAACCCCAGTGCTGCTTTCGCCAGGGTCTCACGGGGCCTCACCACCCAGGTCCCCTAGATTCCAGTGGCCACGCAGGCGCCCCGTGGCTCAGGCTGCTTGGTGCCAGAGGGCATCTCCTGGCTGTGCCCCTGTGCCAGAGCTCCTCCTCTGTAAGTGCCTGTCTGTCTGCCCTGAGCTCACCCCACGCTCCCCAGGCCCGGCTCACCCCTGGCTTCTTTATTCCTGCATAAGCTCTGGTCCGCCCTCCTCGCCTGCCGGGCATCTGTCCTGCTCTCTCAGGTCGTCTCAGGGTCGGGGTGTGGGGGTCACGTGGAAAGCCTCTGGGCCCCACAGCCTCCCACCACGCACCCCTCCCTGTGGGGAGCAGGTGGACTCAGGTTTAAACTTCAGAAGACTCCAGAAGGTGAGCGACTTGCCCTTTGTGGAGTGATCTGTGCCACAGTCGTAGAGTGAAGGGAATGGAAAAGAAGACAAGCTGACTCTGTAGCACCCTACTGAGGGAGGGCTGGGTCTGGGTCTGAGAGTCCGTATTTTCCCTGCTGTCAAATTACACAGAGAACTCGCAGTCCACAAAGGGAAGGCGGGTGTGCTTTGTGAATGAGGTTGTCCTTACAGTTTAGAGTTTTCAAAAGTGAATGGTCTCTCAGCATCAGATGGTGTCTTTGAAATGGTAGTGAGATCAAGAGCACTTGATGACTTGACCTTAGCTGTTATCTGTCACTTAGGTCCTGGACTCCAGGGTGGGAAGCGCTCCAGAAGCCTAGCAGCTCTATCTTTGGACCTCCTGTGTTTGACGAGGGCACTTCCTGTGGGAGAGCACTGAAGCAGATGGAAGTGGCCCCACCAAGTCAGAGGACCCCCTGGCTGTCGGCACAGGGCACGCTGGCCAGGCCACTGGGTCTTACTGAGCCCCATAGCTCCATGAGTGTATGAGGGCAGCCATCTGATTGCATGGCTGCTGTAAGGGTCACTGATACCACCTACTAGACATCTAATGCATTCCCAGTACACAGTAGGTGCTCAATCAGTGCTAGCCTCTATTGTCATTATATGCTTGAACCATCACGGCAGAGCCCAAGGCTGCCCTGTTAGAGGAAGTTCCCCTCTGCTGCTGAGCAGAGTGCCATGGTGCTGACTGCCCGCTGGTAAGAAACCCACCTCCTTCTAGGAGAAGAGATGGAGCTGAGAGGTAGCTCAGGGGTAGTGCCTTTACTGAACCAGTGTGGAGTGGAGCGTGGGTTCCCAGCAGGAAGGGAGACAGCAAGGGAAGAGGAGAAGACAGGTGTTTGGGGCTAGAAAAGATCACACATAAGCAGAAAGTGCTCAGGAGCTTTGCAAACTATCAGGTGGGGATGCCCAGTGTTGGGGACCTTCTTGCAGGAAAACTGTTGCTAAGTCTACTTTCCTGGAGTGCATTTCTGCATACTAACTGCTTTGTACAACTGGGGTATTTTTTTTAATTTTATTTTTTAATTGTGGTTGGACACAATACCTTTATTTTATTTAGTTAGTTTTATGTGGTGCTGAGGACAGAACCCAGGACCTCCCATGTGCTAGGCGAGTGCTCTACTGCTAAGCCACAACCCCAGCCCCATGGGTTGGTTTTTATATAGGATTGGCTTACCTGAGTTTCTGCAGCATACACTTCAGATGTGATCTTTTTGTTTTGCTGTTAAAGTAAGTATTAAAAAACATTTGATCTCCTCGCTGCCTAAAAAAAAATCATTAAATCATGACCTAGGGATGATTCTCAGTGGCCTGTCCAGCCTGGCAGCCCTCTGGGTTTGTCCACAGAGGAGTGCTTGTGTCCCTGCTTGATCTTACTGCGCGTAGCCCTCACGGGGGAGCAGCCAGAGGGCACCGTGCCTGGGGGGTGCCATGTACCCGCAACTGACAATGCTGGTGCAAGATCCCAGTGCGGCCGAGATGCCCTGGGGACGGCTTTGGGCTTTTTACCTGTGTCTCGGTAAAAAGCAAAAATGTGTAAGGAGATTGGCCTCTGGAAGTTTCAGGTCCTGACTGCTGTTAAACATTCAAACTCAAAAATATAAAATGCCAAGACATATCGCATATTTACTGACAACCTATGGCCTGAAATAAGGTCGAGGTGTCATCCTTGTGAGAAAGCAAACAAGGGCCTCAGATCGATCGACCCTGGATTCCTTCAGACGCAAGGCACTGGAGTTGGGCCACCCACAGCGCCACCCGGAGGCAGAGCCCCTGTGCTGCAATGGCTGCTGCCCCCCCCCCCCACCTCCATCAGAAGGGCTGCCTGGAAAGACAGGCTGCCATTGGCCTGGGAATGCTCCTGGATCTCCTCCCTTCTGTGAACACGCCCAGGCTCCAGATGCAGGACAGGGCTGTGGTCAGCAGAGAGCAATCTACTTTCCGGGGGACATAGTTAGCTGCCCTGAGGCGCAGAGCTGCAGGGGAGGCCCAGTGCCCACCTGCAGGGGCAGCCCAGGGAAGTGCCCTGCAAGGAGCCTGTACCAGAAAGGTGGCTTCCTGTGAGGGGACGTCCTCAGAGTCAGGCCAGGAGTGGGGAGTTGGTGGAGTACTTCCCTGGTGAGAGCATCACTGCCACGTGGCCCTGGTGTCTGGTCCTTGTCCGCACATGTTCTCACCTGAGGCCAGTGAAAGTCACACACCACGCTGTCCACGCAGCCGAGACCCTGGCCTATCCCACAGCCTTCAGATTTCTCCAAACACCAAGGGCAGTAACTGCATGTCTTGATCCACAGGTCCCATTCAGATGCAAAGTCCACACTGCCCATCACTGAGAGAGATGCAGAAGGACGCGGAAAATGTCGGGAAGCGGGGACGGCCCAGCGCCGGGCTGCAGCTCGGGACTCAGAGCAGGTGGGTGCACCGTGGCCTGGTCAGGCTGACAACCGGCTACGGATTTCCCACTGAGACCCAGGACCCCGTACAGGCCTTCAGCCTTCCTGCACCTGCGTGGACCCCCTGCCAGTCCCCTGTGGTCTCGGTGGATGTCACAGGTCCTCCCTCTGTTTTCACACAAAGTGTGTTCATGGAGAAGGATGCTTTGTCAGAAGCTGAGCCTACACTTTAAAACACAGCGAATTAGAATCCGTAGACCAGAGCTTAAGACTGAAAATGGCTTCCAGGCACACAAACCCCCCAGCATTTCATCACTGCCATCTGAGTCCTGGCTGTAATGATGACAATGAATTCATAGAAGCAGAGAGAAAAATGTCGACTTATTGATTTGCTATTTAAAACAGAGTAACTAAACCAGAATGGGAAAAGTCAGTCGATATTTGCTTTCTGCCAGTTGTACCTTTGGGGCCACCCCAAGAGATGCTGTGCAGGGGAGAAAAGGTGCCCCGTGCCTTAGGTGAGCGCAGCCCTTGGGGTCTGCCGTGGAGCAGGAGGACCTGCAGCTGCCCAGGCACTCACCCACTTGTAGTGAGGGCTTCTCTGAGCTGCGCCCCCCGGCGGTGCTCTCCTGCCCCGAGCTGCCCACCCTACGGGATCAGGCTGACTGACAGAAGGTGCTTCTGCTCAAGCCTTGCCCACGAGGACTGCGCTCACCATGCCTTCCCTCCCCAGGAGCCGGCCTCTGGGTCCCAGATCCCACTCTGTGAGTAGCAGCCCTTGCTGCTCGGGAATGCCAGCGCCCTCAAGCACAGGTCCCAGGCTGCCTCGCTCGGACCCTTGGTGCACGTTGGTGTGGGAACCCTCAGCAGCCTGATGGGAAGCAGGATGGCTCATCTCGCTGGTCCCTGGTGACCTCGACTCCTGCTCCAGGTGCCCCTATGAAGAGTGTGCTTCTCTGGGAGCAAAATCAGTTGGGAGTTTGCTCTGAGCTTCCCAGGAGAGGAGCTAGAGAAGGCCCGGGACCCCCAGGCTGCCCACTCCTGCTGAACCAGGAGACTCTAGGTGCAAAACAGTTCTGCTCAAATGTCCCCCCAAGACCGTGCGCCCAATACAGGCAAATCTGGCATTACGTTCTAGTTACTGTAAGGCGCAGACAAATAAATCATACAAGGTTACCCGTGTCTCACCCTTTTTTGTAAAGATTGTCTAATTTGTTCCTCCTGGGGAGTTTGCATTAAATGCATGTACTCAGCCTTAGAACATGATTTCCACCACGACCACCCCAGGTGTTTGAGATTGTTCTGCCTTCTGCCATGCCCTCGGTCTCCTTCCCATTACTACAGCAAACACCCGAGATCATCGGCTTAGAGAAGGAAGGTTTCTGCTCAGGGTCACGGCCCCCCTCCCTGGGAGAACACCCAGGAGCAGAGCTGCTCACCTCATGCCTGAGGCCCTCGGAGGAGAGGAAGGACCAGGTCCCCGCGGCACCCTTCATGATACGCCACCAGTGACCTGCCACCTTCCATGTGGCCCCAGCTCCCTGGAGAGCCGCCCAGGGGACCAAGCCTCTGACCCGTGGGCCTTTGGGACACATTTCTCTCCCCCACATCTGGCCACAGCTGGCAGGCTTTACATCCTGCTGCTACTGCTTGCTTGGGCACAGGGCGCGTGGTGCACAGCCTCTGTCCCTCTCTCCTCTTCTGCACTGGGCTCCTGGCCTCCTGCAGGCCAGGGAGGAGGGCAGTGATCCTGGGAAAGCAAGCCCCTTCAGGGCTGTCCACCAGAGCTGGGCTCTGAGCTGGTGGAATACCACAGGTCAGGACTCACTTGGGCTGTGGCTTCTGGGTGGACGGCAGTCAGACACCACCACCTGCTGGGGGCTGTAGGAATAGCAGAGCCGCCGCTGTTGGTTTCCAGGGTGCTGATGAGCACCTGCCCGTGGAAGTCTCGTTATCTTACCTGGATTCTCGTTGGCTGGCTGGTTGCTTAGAGTTGAACATGCCCAGTTCCTCACTCAGCCGTGGGGTTGAAGACCTGGTTCCCTGTGGGTCGATGCACTGAAATGGGTGGGAGCTGGGCGGCCCACAGCCGGGGATGGCGTCCCAGAGCCTCGGCTCCTGTCACTCCCTCCACACCTGCCAGTCAGGTGGGCTGACCCTGCAGCCAGGAGGTGGAAGGCCAGGTGGCCTCTCACTGGACTGCACCTGCACAAGCAAGTCCGCGTCCAGCCCGTCTGGTGCCCCTCCTGCCCCATGCAGCCCAGAGCCAGTAAGTGGAATGATGGGGGGCACGCCACCCCAGGCAGTGGGCAGTCCGTGCAGAGGAGGAGGCCTGACGCCCACTCTGAGGTGAGCAGGCCTGCCTGGCGGGGATCTGGAGGGACAGAATCTTGAGATCTCCGTCTGACTTTCGCCACACAGAGACACTGCAACAAGGGGTTCTCCAGCAGCTGGGCAGCACCCCCTTCACCACGAGTGCAGCAGCTTGCTGTCCGGAGGCCTCTTCTGCTTCGGGTTCTCTTGGTGTGTCAGATAGAGAGAACAGGAAAAGGACACTCTCCTGCCCCTTGAGAGGGGCCTAGGATTACCAGAGGGTCCCTACCACCCTGTCAAGTGAAAGGGGAAACGCAAGAAGAATTATACCAAGAAAACTCACGCCTGCTTTGCTGTGGTGGGCTACTAAACGCTGATATTTGTAGTTGGTGTCCACAAAACCTTGGTCCATAAACCCTCCAGTCCCTGTGACCAAATTCAGCTGGAGGTTGAGGACAGAGCAGGTGCTGGACTCACAGCAGAACTTCCAAACACTGCTCAGCTGCCTCCTGCAGACCTAGGAAGCACAGAAGGCGGTTCTGTGGGAGGAGTCCCGTCCCTGGCTCCGGCCATTCCCGAGAGCAGCCGGGGTCCAGCCGGGCCATCCTGCCGCCTCTGGCCTGTTGTGCCGCTGGGTGCCTCCCAGGGCTTTCTGGCAGCCCTGTTTTCATGCTGTTATGAAATGCAGGAGATGATGGAAGGCGGGGAGCGCACTGCTGCTTGTCTCTGTGGCTTTCTCCGGCCAGCTTCCCCTGGAGGGGGAGCTTCCCACATACGGAGGCTTTCCTAGCAGGTCGCCCCAAAACTCAGGCATATTTTTCTGTTGCAAAATCCCGTCCCCAGGTCTGGCAGCCAGAGCACAGCTAGGAAAGACTGTGCTGCCTTCCGGCTCCATCTTTGGAAACCCTGGGGTCGGGGCTGGGGATGTGGCTCCAGCGGTAGCGCGCTCGCCTGGCCTGCGTGCGGCCCGGGTTCGATCCTCAGCACCACATACAAACAACGGTGTTGTGTCCGCCGAGAACTAAAAAGTAAATATTAAAAAAAAACAAACCCTGGGGTCTGCTTCCTCAGCCCCTACCCCATGGCAGGAGTGTCAGGGTGTGCAGAGGCTGCCACAGGCAGAGCAGCCTGAGTCTGCAGGGCTACCCTGAAACCTGAGCTGGCCAGAATGGAGGGGAACGGAACCTGTCGGCAGCCATGCCCCCATCATGCCCAAGGTCTTCTCCAGCCAGGATCAACTCTGCCCATTAGCCTGGTCACTGTGTGGGCCTGGGAGCGTCCTGCAGGTGGCTGAGATATCCACTGAGGCCGTCCCTGCCGAGGAGGGCAGCCTGCCTCCCCACTGCCTCTCCCCCTCCCAGGCTTCGGAGGCTGGTGCTGGACTCAGAGCAGCAGGAGCTGGAGGACCTGGCCCACACCTGCTGCCTGCCCTCCTGTCAGTCATGGCTTGTCTGCATGTCATTTTATCTCACACTTCAGGAAAGCCTCAGGGGCCTCCTGGGTCCCAGTCCTTGTGCTCAGCCTGGTACTGCCAGGCTGAGTGACTGTCTCCAGAAATCCTGCACCATGGGTCCAGTTCAGCAGGTCGTCTGCCTCCCCTCCTGATAGGAGAAGAGGAGGCGGGGTCCTCCCCCAAGCCTTGGCCCTCTTGGGAGCATCCTCCTCACCATTTCTGGTCTTCTGGGGCCCAGCCACCCTGTGCCTTTCTGCTGTCCCCCTCATCAGCACCTGGAGCTCAAGGGGGCCCGTGAAGAACAGGACCTGCTCCCTTTTCCTCCCCAGCTGGACTCTGGCCCCTCCCCCCCCCCAGCTGTGCACAGGTGTGACCTCAGGTGGGAGGTCCAGCGGGATGTGTCAGGACAGAGGGCTCCACGGTCCAGGGAGGGAGGGAGGCCAGCTCAGGCTGTCCCCCCAGGGGACACGTGGAAGTGTGCTCAAGCTGTGCTGCTTCCTCAGGGTGCAGAACGCACTGTGAACCCTGGTCCTCCTGGGAACGGTGACCGTCCCCTCTGCCCTCACCTGCCAGTCTGACGGCTCTGCAGCACTGTGCAGGTAACACCAGCAGAAGCCTCAGTGGGCGGCCCCAGCCACTCTGTGGTGTGGACACGCCCACCACGAACTGTCTCCCGCCCTGTGGGCATCCCAGATCTGGGACTTGGGAGAGAGGAGCAGGATCGGGGGTTGTTCCAGGGGCCTCTGTGGGGTCAGAGGCAGGTGGTGGGGACAGACATCACCCTGGCACGCCCAGTCCCTCCCCTCTGCCTTCCCAGCATCATCCTGACTCCCCACCTCCGTTATCCGGGAGGGGTGGCTGCAGAAGGCCCGCCTTGTGGAGACCCACGGAGGACATCCTGAGCCCAGGGCGGGGAGGGGGCAGAGGTCGATGTGCCGGGCGGCTTCCCTGAGGAAGCTGGACTGTGCGTCCACTCCTGAGCACCCCTGGCCTTCCCTCTGACGCAGCTCTGCACCCTCCAGGCCACCAGGCCTCCAGGGGCAGTTTCTCTGTCTGCTCCTGGCGAAGCCTTCCCTGGGCCTACATCTGGGTGAGCCATGCCACCCCTCAGCATGGCGCCCGGAGCACTCTGCTTTCTCCCTGCCCAGACATCCTGGGAAGGAACCATGCCTATCCCCACTTCCACATCCAGGGCCCACCCAGCTCCTGGGAGAGCAGAGGATGTGGGAGAACTCTGCTCAAAATGTCCACTTCTGACGGCCAGCACCCAAGCCACAGAAATGTCCCAGGAAGAGGGTCCCGGCCACCTGTGCTTCCAGAGACTCCTGGCCTAGATGGCTACTTGCCCGCTGAAGCCTGGGGCCTCCTGGCTGTGCTGCCTGTCGTCAAGCTCTGATGCTTTGGGAGATCTGAGTGGGGGCATTTGGCCTCAGGTCAATTTTGCTTTTCCAAGCTGGACTCCCCAGGCCCAGTGAAGAGTCCCTTCTCGCTGGCTCTCCAACCATGGCTCTCTCAGACCATGACTGACCACACGGCTGAAAGCACATGCCCAGCCTCCTGATGAGAACCTGAAGTTTGAGGAAACCAGGAGCAGCAGCTTCTGCTTTGGGAGCCAGCCCTTGGCAGGTCCCCAAGTGTCCCTGATCCTGGGGCAGCTCCTCTGCTTGGCCTGTCACCTCCTCCAGGAGCTGAAGAAAGGGCCTCGAGTCCAGCAAGGGATGCCAACTGAGGGCCTCAGCCCCAGGCCCAGTGATGACAGGCGGGCCTGGGGTGTCCTCAGTGCTTCTGCTGAGGTCACAGCTCAAACCTGTGACCAGGGACATGAAGAATCCAATTACCCACAGGGACTTTTCCCAGGAAGTGCATCTGGGCACTTGAGAGTCCCTGTCACCCGTGTTCTGGTTCTCAAGTGCTTAAGCAGCCTGGGAAGCAGGGGTGCAGTCAGGACACGATCTGGATCAATGTGGAAGATTTCTCAAGACCATGGCTGACCACAGAAATGATCAGCACCTCCAGGGCTGACCTCTCCATCACTGAGTCCAGAGGACATGACCTCTGAGAGTCCTCAGACCCTGAGTCTGCCCTTAGAAATGGCCTGGGGCAGGCTGAGTCCAGCACAGAGTGGGCGGGGGGGGGGCACAACTGCCTTTCACAGCAGTGAGGGGCCAGCACCTCCAGTGTTCTAGTGCAGAGCCCCTGAGGTCCTCACTGGTGTCCTCCCTGAGGGCTGGTCCTGAGCTTTGAGGCCCCATGTCCTTTCCAGTGCTGCAGGTAGGTTGAGAGCATTTCTTAGAAGGAGGCCTCCTCAGCCTCAGCGCTGCATAGACTTGAGGCCAGGTCTCTCCAGGGGACGTGTGGAAGTGCCCTCTGACCCCAGGCCCCCTGTCCCAGGGCTAGTATGGTCCCATGTGCCACTAGGACATTCCTGGATGCCCAGGAAGATAGTGGAGCATCCACCCCTTCCCCTGAGTGTGAAGGAGGCCCACACCTGTGAGGGACCCTGGGAGGTATCACAGGGGCCACTCTGGAGCGTGTCCCAGGGTTGTTCCTGTCCCTGGCCTGCGATGAGGCAGATCCTCCACCAGGGGGCGCTTGGAGTTAGCTGCACTGGTACGTTCTGGAAGAAGAGGACCAGGACTCCCAGGCTGACCCCTGCCCTTGACAGCACCAGCTGCTCCCATGCCCACCCCTACTTTTCTTCAGGGAGCCCCTTCATCTGTGCAACAGCTGTGGTGGCACGGGTTCCCAGCCTCCTGGAAACGGCCCAGCTGAGACCTTGCCAGGCCGACCCCAAACAGCCCCAGGGGCTTGGAGTGGAGAACAAGGGCCTTTTGTGGAAGAGGAGCTTGTGGGGAGTGGCCCCAGGTCTGTGGGTCCTCTGGCTGGCGGGCCAGCCCTGGGGCTGCCAGGTCACAGGCTTCCCACCCAGTCCAGTCTTGGGGCCAAGCTCAGGACACTCCAGACCCTGCCCTATGAATGAGAGTGTGGTGGTCACCCCGAGTGGCTCCACAAGTGAGCCTGCTCTCTCCCAGCTCCGTGTCCTCAGAGGCTGTGCCATTGGGCATGTGGGTTCTTCTCACAGAAGTGTTCATTTCCACACGATGGAAGGATCGAGTCCCGCTTGGGTCAGAGAAGGAACCTACCTCCCAGTAAGGCAATCGACTCCGTTTCTTCCCAATACGCTAGTGTCCTGGGCTGGCCCCAGCCTGGCACATCTCCTCTGCGGGCCTGAGAAGGGCACCCAGGTCCTGGGAGGTACATCCCCGCCTGCGCTGGCCAGTGTCTGGAGGTCACTGAAGACCCCTGGGCTCAACTCTGCCCCTTGAGTGTGGAGTGCTGCAGGGGCCGCCCACACGCCTCTCCTTGCTCATCCCCAAGTGACAGGTGGGGACCTGAAGCCAGGCAAAGCCAAGCCTTGCAGGGTTTCCTGATGCCACCCAGCCCGGCTTAGTACCTCATGCGCAGCCACTGAGAGGAGCCTACAAGTCCTGCCTGAAGCTGCCCTGCAACTGGAGGGGGGTCGGCCAGGGGCACAGGGCAAGACGCAGCCTGTGGCCCCGGCAGAGTGTCCTGCTTCTGTTCCAAGTGCAGAGGGAAATGTGGCCTACCTCCCGGGTCTCCAGGCCCAGCCAGGCCCAGGATGTCGTGGCACAGTACTTGGGGATGGGTCTTTAGAGAGTCTTTAGTGAGTGCAGTCACGAGGGTGGCCCTGATCCAGGGCAGCTGGAGTCCTTGTGAGAAGAGGAGATCGGGACAGAGACCCACAGCAGGACAAGGCATGAGGACACAGAGCGCATCTTGGCCGGGAGAGGCCTCAGGAGGGCCAGACCTGCCGACGTCCTCGCCTCTGACCCCAGGCCTGTGAGAGGAGCTGTGGCTGCCCGTGTTAGGGCAGCCCGGAGGGGCTGGATGTGACCCCAGTGCCCCCAGGCCTCCCCGGTGGAGCATTGACCCTCTGTGAGCACCAAGAGGAACAAGCTTCATCCGACTGTGGGGTGCAGAGGGTCAGGGTCAGGTAAGATCATCGGGGCCTACCCTTGGATCTGATGGCTTCACAGGAAGGAGAGACATCACAAGGTGCACACACATGCACGTGCAGGCTTCCTGTCCTCCCATGGAATGTCCTGCACCACCTTGGGGCAGCAAGAGCCATCCCCAGATGTGGTCCCTCCACCTTGGCCTGCCAGAACCAAGAACCAAACCAAAGCTCTTTTCTTTGTGACGCCCCAGGCTGTGGCTCTGTCAGTGGCAGCAGAGACCGCTCCCATAGCACGAGCAGGTCAAGGTGGATTCCTGTTAAGCCTTTGGCAGGGCTGCGATGGCCAGGGCTGCACCACACCTTGGCCAGGAGCCGGCCACTCGGTATCTTTCACTCCAGGCAGAGCCTGCTGGACGCTGCCTGAACTTTTCCTGGCCTGAAGGACAACTTAGTCTGGCCTGTCCAGCCCTAGAGAGCAGAGGGCACCACTGGAATCTGCCACAGCAGAGGCAACCATGGAGCACACATCCAGGACCTCGCAGGGCGATGCTTAGGACAGCCAGGAACACCGGAGCTCTGGGCCCAGAGGGGAAAAAGCCATGGACAGAGCGATCCCTGTCCCTGGCACAGGACTGCCATTGCTCCCCGTGAAGCAGGTCCCCTGCTGACCCATCACAGTAAGATCCATGCTCTCTCTGCTTTCCAAACCTTGAAATCTGACCCCATGCAATGAGTAAGAAATTCTACCAGGGCTGCCCAGGGGCTTGAGGACCAGAGCACAGCCATGGGCAGACGGAAGTGCTGGCCACACCCAGGAGCAGGCCCCCCTGGCTGGGCCCTTTAGGTGACTTGTGTGCACAGTAATGACAGATCACTGTGAGGTGGCCCAGCTCCGAGAATTCCTGCAGGAGGTGACTGAGGTGTCCTGAGGCCACACCCCAGTTCACCGAGCCTCGAGTGCTCCCCAGGGAGTGGTCAGGCAGCACTGCACCAGTGGCCAGTGTGGCCAGCGGAGCCAGTCCCCAGCTGTGTGCTGGACAGTGGGCCGAGGACGCACAGCCAAGGTGAGAACACAGCTGGATGCCAAGGCTGTCCCACAGGACCTCCGGGACCTCAGCCTGACCCCTTGCAGGGGCCCGAGGGCTGGTGCCACAGACCCCCACTGCTTTGCTTGTCTGTCCTGGCCCCGGTGAAGTCTGGAGTACTGCAGCCTTGGGGCCCAGAGATGCCAAGGCAGCTTCCTGTGACCCTCTGTCCCCCACCATCCCCGCTGGGTGCCAGAGCCAGGGAGAGAGCCTGGCACTCTTCCCAGAGCACCGATTTCAGACAAACCACAGACCAAGCAGTCTGTGGCCCTGTTCTCTTTTCTGTTTGTCGGAACCTGTTTGCAGTTTCAGAGGCAGAAACAGGCTTCTCAGCCCATGTTGCAGGCAGGAGAGGCTTTGTGCACAGAGAGGAAAAGGGAATTTTCTGGGTAGAACTCTATGAGCCTCTTAAAAGGGGACAAACCCAATTGCTGGGCACTCGATTCCTTTTGGCTCTTGACTCTGGCTGCTGCTGGCAACAAGTGGACGGTGGCAGGAGCCCCAGTAGCTGCTGTGAGAACAGGAGCACACACGAGGGTGGGGCAGGGGCAGGGCGGCCAGACGGCTCCAGGCTGCCCACCTACGACACCTAGGAAACCCACGTTCCTCCCTTTTCCAAAGCAGCCTGGCCTGGGGGCTCACTGCGGTAATCAGCTTGTCTGGGAGTTCCACGCTGCCCTCCACCACTGAGTAAACCAATCAACCAGAGGATTTCAGCCCGGCTCAGTCCCACAAAGGGACACTGGCTCCCAGCCCACAGCCGCAGAAGGTCCTCAGCTTCAATCTGGGAAGATCTGGGAAGGACTGGGTGGCTGGCAGCCCCACAGGGTGGACATGACCCAGCCCTGCTGGGGGGGAGGGGGGAGCTGGGGATGGCCCTGCAAGGAGGAGGGGCAGAGGGGGGCACGTGGACATGAAATGCCGCAGATGTACTCTGTGGGCAAGAAGTCCTCAGGGGCTGTGAGGGCAAGCAAACTGAGCTGACCCCAGCCTCCCACACAATCTGAGAGGACGGCAGGGGTCAGCCACTGTCCCAGCTTGGCTTTGGACCCCCCCCCACCCGCTCCCCACACAGAGTCATCCGCTGTCCCAGCTTGGCTGTGGGACACTCCCCCCACCACCATGCAGGCCGCTGTCCCAGCCTCCACCACTCTCCTGGTAGCTCCCCTCAGTTGCAGCTGTCACAGATGTCCCTAGGCACGTCAGGTCAGGGGACAGTGGCTCCCCAGGTGACAGCCTCTGTACTAACTCTGTGGAGAGCAGCGTCGGGAGCACACTGGGCAGACGAGCGCCCAGTGTGGGAGGCCGGGCCGGCCACGTCGGCAGAGGGCACAGGAAGAGGAACTGGCTGAGATGTGGAGCTTATGGGTTCATGAGTGTGGAGGGAGCCACGTGTGCACGGGAGCCCTCTCCCTCCTGGACACAGCGCCTGCAGGTCCTGGGCAGGGTCCCCCCATGGTGCAGGAAGACGGAGCCATGCCATGGAGAAGGGCCAACACCCGGGGCTGCTGGCAGCCACCAACTGAATGGGCGCAGCCCCCAGGTGTGCAGTGGCTGGACAGTGGGTGGTGGGCACTAACCCTGGGCAGGGCTTGTGGGAGGCCAGGTTTGGAAGAGGGCGGCTGGCTGAGATGGGGAGCTGGAAAGAGGTGCTGGAGGGTGGGTCCAGACTCGCCCTGGTACACTAACTACTCTCCTTGGATTTTAAGGGGAGGAGTGGGGTAGGCCCCTGGGTCGGAAGCTGGGGATGCTCTGGGCTGGGGAGATCTGGGGAGACGGAGCTTCCCTACTGTCTGGATCCGGGCTGCGTACTGTACCTACCCCTCACTGTCCCCTCCTTGAAGGGAAGTGCCACCTGGCTAATAGTACAGGAGCCAGTCTCCCCAGAGATGGACATTTTCCCCTGTGCTGCTAGCACCTGGGCCCCAGGGACAGCAGAATGTGCCCATGGCCACAAGGCCAGAAGTCTGCTGGCTGGGTGCACACGGGCCAAGTCAGCCGGCTGCCTGCCCCGGGTGGGAAGCAGGTCTGGGGTGGTTCCCAGCGGTCTGGGGCCCAGCTGGGGCAGAAGCTCTTCTTCTGTCACACATGGGTTTTCTCCAGCGTGGGAAAGCCGGGCCACCAGAAGCTGACCGGGGGAGGGAGACAAGTGCCCGAAGGGAGCCAGCCCAAACAGCACGTCCAGCGGCTTCAGGATTAATGTAGCCCCAATGGCTCCAGGAATGCAGGCGCCAGGGGCGCTGGGCTCCTTGCAGGAACAGCCCCCAGCCCCCCACCCCGCCGCTGGCACACAACTCCAGGGGCGTGGACGGACCAGCCACCACCCAGGAGGTGGGCAGCTCGGATCACCGTCCTGGACTCAGTGACCCGTGAGGTCATGTTCACAAGGCCGCTGTGGGCAAATGGGCAGGAAGCGATCCAGCCAGTCCTGAGACAGGGATACCGCCCACGAAACAGGCAGTGAACAGTGGAAACTCAGCAGGAGGAGGCAGAACTAGGTGAAGGACGGGAATGCAGACCTGGGGGCTGGGTCCCAGCAAGCGTGGGCAGAGGCGGGGCTTGGGGGCCCTGGGCAGGAGGGATGGACTCTGGGGATGCGGCTCTGTTTCAGGTGGTGGGTCCCTGGGGCCGGCCTGGGAGGGGCTGACCCCTTGCCCTGTGCCAGGCTGCTTCCCTCCACCAGGTCTCCCACCTCAGGCCTGGGCACTTCCGAAGCCACGAGCAAAAATCAGCGTTTCCCGGCCAGGCACAGGGCACACACCTGTGATCCCAGCAGCTGGCCAGGCTGAGGCAGGAGGATCTCGAGTTCAAAGCCAGCCTCAGCAACAGCGAGGTGCTAAGCAACTCAGTGAGACCCTGGGGATGTGGCTGAGTGTCGAGTGCCCCTGAGTTCAATCCCCAGTACTCCCCCACCCCCCAAAAAGTCCATGCTCTCTCCTCTTCAGAGTTCTTGTTGGGACTTTGGTCACAGAAGCAAGAAGCTAATCAGCATGAAATCTTAGAGGCCAACTGGTTATTTAAGTAATAGACAAGGTCACAGCCCTTTACTGCTTTCTGGTACAGGAAGTCTACTCTGCTGCAGCGGAGACATGTTTGGTTCCTGAACATCCCAAGCCCTGAACACACGCCATGTTCTGAAGCGATGGCTCAGGATGTGGGAGATGAGGTCAGGAAGGTGGAGCCTCTCGAGGGGATTGGTGCCCACGTAAAGGGAGCCCAGGGAGGCCCTGCCCTTCTCCCTGTGGGAAGGACCCAGAGGACACAGAGCCTGGGCCGGGAGACCCCCAGCTGCAGTGCCCTGCCTGGGACCCGCTTCCAGAGCTGTGGAGCTCGGTGGGAAGGCGTCACTGCCACCCAGCGTCAGGACGCTCTCGTCACCTGAGAGAAACCCGCTCTTCCCCAGTCTTCCTGGGTGGGCCTGTCCTGGACATCAGGCTGCCACGCTCCACAGCTCTCATTGACTCACAGGGGCTTTGCCAGGGCCACCTCCCTGCTCCCGTGGGATGGCCACATGTGCCACTCATCCAGCGATGGCAGGAACATGTCCATTCCACCCGGCTGCTCTGAGTGCCACCAGCACTGTGTGCCCATGCTTTGGGCAGGAGGATCTTGAGCTCCTCTGGGGTGTGCCAAGGAGGGCGGGCTGTGCCACAGGGCCACCTTGCTGGCCTTTCCCAGACCCTGACGGTCTTCACAGCCACCCCATCGTCCCTCGCACTCCCACCCCCGTGAGGCTCTGGTCCCCCCATGTCCTTACCGGCACCTGCTGCTGCCTGTCTGGTGACAGCTGTAGGCGGGATGGGGCCTCTGAGACCATGTGTCATCTGTGAGGGGGAGAGAGCAGGGTGGCCCTCATGTGTCCCCATAGCGTCACCTGCTCAGGAATAGCTCCTGCTCCACACCTGCCTGGCTCTCCGCCCCATGTCCACCCCTGCCCAGCCCCTCCACCTGGACGTCCCCCACACCTGGACCCTCCACCCAGCCGTTCATGCCCGCCCACCCCTCTACCCCATGTCCATGCCTGCCTGGCCCCTCCACCTGGCCATCCACACTTGCCCTCCCAAGTGCCCCTTCTCTCATCCTCTTCTGTCCTCAGTGTGGCCCAGGTTCTTTACTGACCCCCAAACCCGTGACTGCCCAGTCCAGAGACCTCCACTGAGTACCACCCCCCTGACCTCATAGGAGTGTTGATGGTGGGCCCCGCCCTCTCCCTCACATGACTCCTGGGTCAGTGGAGTCCAGCATGTGGGCTGTGTCCTCTCCCCCTTTCTGATGGTCTTTGTCTCCTGGAAAAGCCCTCCATGTCCCCAGGTCGCGGTCACTTGGCCAGCTGGGCCTGGCATGGACTCTGTCTTCAGACATGCGAGTTTCTCCTCACCAACCCACTGCCCTCCCCTGGACCAGGGCGGTCACCTCCTGCCTCTCCATGAGGAAGCTTGGGGCAGGTGTCCCCGGTGCCACCTCTGTGTGCTGTCGCTCAGGACCAAAGTCCCCAGTGCAGGGCCCATCGGAAAAGGGACCCACAAGCGTCAATAGCTGCCCTCCTCCCTGAGGCCACAGCCAACCTCTCATGGCCCAGGAAGGCCAGTCCACCTGCTCCTGGGGACACAGCAAAGTCTCGATGAGGACATGGGACTGCTGGGCATGGTGAGAAATGGGCACAGTCAGGGCCATGTCTCAAGCAAGCCTCTGGGTCTGGCGGTGCCACACCTGGCATGTCCCCCGGCTTCCTACTGCCCACCCAGCTCCAGACCCACAGGGCTGGCTGCCACAGGGCCTTTGCCCCTTCTTTTGCTAGGAAGGCTCATTGGGTCCGGGCCTCACTCCTTGGATACCTGAGGGCTGCCCTGTGTCCCCTGAGCCTCCCATTGGGGTGCTTCTGCCCACGGGTTACGCCCCTGGCCTTCCTGAGGTGTGCCTGCCCGCAAAGCTACTGCTCCTCAACCCCTGCTCTTACCGCCCCCACCAGGAGGGACGCCCGGGGTGGGCCAGGGTTCTCCTCACCACACCCACCGCAGAGCCGAAACCTCGGCGGCTCAGGAACAACGTGCACAGCGGCACCCAGTATGCAGTGCTCCTGCCGTGGCACGTGGGTCCCCATGTCAGCAGGGTTGGTAGAGATGGCCTGGGCCCAGAGAGCCTCTCCTTTCCTACTGACCAAGCCTCAGTGGACCCTGGAATCCCAGCCGGCGGGGGGAGTCCAGCCTGTACCCAGGACTGGTGGTCAAGAAGCCAAGGTGTCCTGGGCACCCAGGCCCAGGCCTGGGATCTGTCCTGTCCAGAGAACATGGGCCCCTACCAGACCCTGGGGAGCCCTGGGGCGCAGAGGTGCCCTGCACCTGGGATCAGGTCCTCTGTGAGTCATGAGGAGAGAGCAGAGGACACAGAGAGGAGAGAAGCCATGGGGTGGTGTGACAGGTGGGCCTGCCCAACCCAGGCCTGCTCTAGCCCAGGAGAGGCCCGGGGGCCCCTGGCACTGGCCCTGGCCGGTACTGCCCAGGCTGAGGGCTGAGCGGCCTGGCAGGGACAGACGTGCATCCCCCACAGCGTTTCTCAGATCGAGTGACAGCCTGTGCGGGGCAGACCCAGCCAGCGAGTCCTGTGGGGCCTGAATCGGACACCTAGGACCCTGACCCTGTGGACTGCTGGTGTCCACAGAGGGGCGAGAGGTGCCTCTCCAAGACAAGGTGCCTGCAGCTCCCTGCCTCCTCAGTCCATCCACACGCACACACTTCTCACACAGCTGCCAGCCCAGGGGTCTCACTGTCACCACGTGTCCCCCTGACGAGGTTCTGCCTGGAAGCCTGTGTCTCCCACAGGTTCCCCGGGGGGTGCTGGCCCAGGACCCTGCTCTGAGGTGTCAGCAGAGGCCTTCCCCAGCTCTAATGGACACTTCTGATGAAGACAATCCACAGCTCCTGTTGTCTGGACCCCCAGGAGACCCCGGTGCTCAATGTCACCTCCAGAGAAAGCTCCTCATCTGCCTCCTGTGTCCACGTTGCAAAGCGGACGGCATCGGCCAGCTGGGCCCAAAGCCAAGCCAGGGCCGGTCTGTGGGGACCCCGCCTCCCTGACCTTGGAGAGGTGTGACCCCCCCGGGGCCGGGTGTGAGGCAGGCTGAGTCACTTGTTTACCAGGGCTGGGCCGGGCCGCTCTCCCCGCCTGCCCATCCAGGCTGCAGAGCTGGCCAAGGACTGTGAGCTGCCCCACGACAGCTCCCCTGGGAGGGCTCCACCCCGCTCAGAGGCCCGGCAGTCAGAGCCACGCAGCACCCCTCCTTACCCGGTCCTGCAGTTGTACAGGCATGTGGTGAGGCTTGGACCCTGCGTGCAGCCTCGTGTGCACAGAGGGTTACTGCACATGAACACGGAGCTAAACACACGTGCTACGTGCTACTGTGCTTCAAACTCTCGTGTCAAAACCTGGCTTCCCAGTGCAGCGGGCAGGGTATGAGAGGTGACTGGACGTCGGGCTGTGTCTTCTGAAGGGTTCGCCCTAGCCGAGGAGAGGGCCAGCCGCCCCCCAGAGTGCTACAGAGGACTTGGCCCCCTGCCTCTCCTCTCGTCCCTCTGCTCCGGCCACAGTCGCAGCTCTCAGTCTCGGCTTCCGCCTCAGAACTGAGTGCACCCAACCCCAGGGCTCTGCCGGCGGACGGAGACACTGCCGCTGCCTGAGTAACACCTCCTGCAGCACACAGCTTCCCCAGGGCGGAGGCCACCAGGTCCTATGGGGAGGGCCTTTACGCTGGCCTTTCAGGGCGGGGCTCTGGCCTGGGAGCCTCTGGACCTGGGTCCTGCCGGCTGAGGACAGGGGAGTGTCCCTGCACAGAAGGCCAGATGTGGCAGAGGCCTGGGGAAACAGAGGCGAGGAAAGGGTCAGGCTGGGGGCCAGGAGCCCAGCCCTGATGCTCCTTGGACTCAGATTCAAACAGGGAGTCGGCGTAGGGTGCTGTTTTCAGAAACCAGGCGGCTGGGTGGAGCGGTGGGGCCCGAGCTGAGAAGAGGAAGCCCGGGAGCACAGAGGGGAGGAGGGGCAGGTGCCCTCAGCACAGCGCCATCCGCCGCAGGTGGACAGGAGAAGTGGGAGCCCCGGAACACACTCCGTGGAGGTGAGAGGAATCTGGTGAAGACTTTGCCACCCCCTTCCCTGTCACCTGCTGCACAGGTACATGGGCACAACAGGACAGGAGGACTGTGCTCCTGGGTGTGCGTGACAGCATGAGGGCACCGAGCAGCAGGATTTGCAGGCCCTCGGCTAAATATCCCACCTCTTCACCAAGAATCGGTTCAGAGAGGTTGAGGCTCATGTGAGCATCACACAGCTGTGACAGGCTAAGGTTGTGGACTCTGATGAGCAACTTGGTTCTCCCTGTTGTGCTGATCTGTCCAGGGTGCTGTCCAGGAAGTCAGCCCTTGACCTCAAGGCCCTGTTGGCTCTCCTGCCCTAGGGACCCCATGGGCTGGTGTCCCAGGTCTCCTCACAATGACTTCACTCCCATCTCCAGATTCTCCACAAGGGAACACTGTTGTTCACAAAACGTCCACGAGAGGGACTCTCAGAAACCCCAAGCCCGGGGCTGGGGACACAGCTCAGTTGTAGAGTGGTGCCTCGCACGCGTGCTCAAGGCCCTGGGTTCAATCCCCAGCATCGGAAAGAAAATTAGAACCAGAGCTTAGAACGAATGTGGGTTCCCCGGCCAACCCGCCGCAGCAGGAGTCTGCCTTTGGATGATGGGTCTCCTGCCAGTCCTCGTGCCAGAGGCATCAGGATGGCGTCACACAGGTGGCCTGCCTGGCAACGGGTCCAAAGGTGGAAAGTGCCTCTTGACCCAGGGGAAGATGCCTGGCAGCTGCCCTCACCAGCACCTTCCAGAGCCGCTCTGCAGGCCATCTGCCTGCTGTGCCCAAGAGGAGCCTGCCAGAGGTCTGCCCGCTGCCTTACCACCGAGGGAGCCTCCCGAGGAGCTGCTCTTGCCCTCGGCATGTTCACCATCAGGAGAATAGACCACGCCCAGCTAGGACGAAGAGGACACCCTCAGACTGTGCGCAAATGGCACTCATCCTGTCCAGGTCCCGGTGAGAGAAGTGAGGATCCCTGCCAGGACAGAGCATCGGAGGACTCGCGTGTCTCAGTCAGAGACACCCACACTCACCTACATACACAGACACACACCTCACATACACACATGGACTCACACTCCCCTGAGCCCACTCACCTGCAGGAGAAGATCCCTGACAGGAAGTGCCCGCTCGGTGCTGGGGCCACAGAGGCCATGGCCGGAAAACCTCAGCCAGGCGCCCAGGGACACGGGGTGAGAAGTGACACTAACCCCCCCACACACCCAGCCAAGAGCTCGTCCTTCTGGGACCCCTCAGGAACCTCCACAGGCTCACACTCACCCACACCCACACACACCTGCACACACTCACTCACCTACACAGAGGCTCACACTAACCCCCCCACACACTCACCTACACACGCACCCACACCCACACTCACTCACCTACACAGAGGCTCACACTAACCCCCCCACACACTCACCTACACACCCACACCCACACTCACTCACCTACACAGAGGCTCACACTCACCTACACTCACACACTCACCTACACATTCACCAACACTCACACTCGCCTGCACACACTCACCTACACAGAGGCTCACACTCACCTACACTCACCCTCACCTACACATTCACCTACACTCACACTCAACCTACACAGAGGCTCACACTCACCTACACACTCACCTACATCACACACTCACCTATACTTACACCTACACTTACTCACACTCACCTATACACACACTCACCTACACACACATACTCACCTACACACATAGGATCACACATATACACACAGGCTCACACTTACCCATATACACAGGCTCACCTACACACACATTCACCTCCACACATAGGATCAAATTCACATATAAACACAGGCTCACACTCACATATACACACAGGCTCATACACACAGGATCACAGTCACCTACACAGGCAGACTCACACTCACATACTCACCTACACACATTCACATACACATACAGACTCATGCTCACCTACCCACACAGACTTACACTCACCTGTACACACAGGCTCACACTCATACACACAGATTCATACTACTACACATACACATAGATACTCATATTCACATACACAGACTCACACTCACCTACACACATAGGTTCACAGAGACTCATACTTACCTACACACACACTCACCTACATACACAGACACACACCTTCACATTCACACATGGACTCACACTCACCTACACACAGGCTCATACTCACCTACACACATAGGCTCACACTCACCTACACACCGAAGCTTACACTCACTTACAGAGACTTACACTCACCTACACACATAGGCTCATTCACACAGGCTCACACTCACCTACACTCACACAGACACTTTTTTCAATCTACTCCTGGTCCCTCAGTCTTCCTGTGGAAATTTCAAAAGATCTGGGGAGTCGCTCCTTTCAACTTAGAAGTGGTAAATCAAGACGAGGTGGTGGGCACCTGTGTCAGATGCCGGAAGGACAGAGCAGGTCAGCCGGGTGAGAAGGCTCTGACCGCCAGCGGTTCCAGCCGAGGCTGGCACTGCAGGGTCAGATGGAGCGGTCAAGCGTCAGAGAGGAGCAGGGGAGAGTGACAGACCCGAGGCCTCCCAGCCGGCACGTTGCAGAAGTGGCCTGGGGGCTGCACCAGGAGGTGCAGGAACAGCAGGCCTGGCACAGGGACAGATGGCCTCCAAGCCACTGTGACGTCAGGTGTCACTGCCACCACCTTGAGGACAGGCTCACACATACACAGGCTCACACTCACATATACACACAGGCTCACAGAGATCTGATAGATGGTGATAACTACCCCTTTTCTTCGTTTCTGACAAAGGGGTGTTAAAGTCTCCAGTTTTGTGAAGAAGTCGTCTGCAACTGTGTAATGACAATTGTGCTTTGGTAAGCACGCCTTCCTGATACCCTTTTTCTTTTATCATTATGGAATGTCCCTGTTCTTCCCCGGCAATAGTTATCTGACATGAAAACAGCCACTCCGGCCTTCTACGCTCCACGATTGCATGGTGTGACTTTATCCAGCCTTTTCTTTCAACCTACGGGCATCTTGTGTTTTGAAGTGTGACTCTGGGAAAGGGCATGTAGCAGATGGCTTTTCCTGTTTCATCCCCTCAGCCATCTCCTCTCAGTTGGAGTCCGAGCCCTTCACAGTGTCCTTACTGGCGTAGAGAGGTTTCACAGGACGGTTTTTACATTTTCTGTGAGCCTGACCCTTTCTGTTTTGCCGTTACCCCCTCACACTCTTCCTGGTGCTATCTAAATATTCTTAGTATTGCATGTTAATACTGGGTTGGATTTTGCTATAGCTCTTGGCTCTATTTTATACGCATTACCTTGCACGGTCTGTTTAGAACTGATAGGGCACCACTTCATGTAAAATGTGGAAAATCTGCCAATACGCAGTCTTCCCCAACACAGCCATGCTGGGCATGGGCTTCACAGCTCCATTCTTTGAAAACCAGAGCAAACAAGGTTATCAATTTTGCTTTCTATACTCATGAAACATAAATACCCAAGAGGGGGAAATAGTTCTTTGCATTATCCAGACACTTGTCAATTCTGCTTCTTTTCATTCTTGAAGACCCCGTCTCCACGAGTACTCTTCCCACTCAGCCCAAAGGACTCCATCGTCACCGTGGCATGCCCACCTGCTGGGGGCAGCTTCTCTGAGTTCCTGCATCTGCAGATACACTCACTTGGCCTTCATCCCTGTGGACATTTTTGCTGGGTAGAGTGTCTTGGCTGCAGTTCTTTCCTCTGAATACTGTACGCTGCATTGTCTTCTGAGACTTTCTAGAGAGAAACGCATGCATTCAGTCACAGTTTCCCTGTATGTAGTGTCTCATTTTTCTCTAGCTTATTTGAAGAACCGCAGTTTAAATAACAAGACTCAGTGTATAGTGCACTCTAGTTATCAAAGAGCTTCCCCACTGGCATTATGCAGTCCGCGCACCACCGAGGAGGCTGACTGTCCTGGTGGGGACAGGCACCGTTTGGAGTAGGGCAGAGACAAACCCAGAAGCCCTGCCTGGGACTCTCCACACTCAGTCCAGGGCGAGTGAAAAGCACCTGTCCGCTGGGCGGCTGGGAGGAGGTGCCACACTCACTCATCCGCAGGAACCAATGCCTCTGTGTGACGGAGCGGCACCCACACACGGGTGCACCCTGGACTTGCAAGGCATCCTGGGTAACTCAGAGGTGAAGATGAAGACCTGGTTCTGACGGAGTTTTTCAAACCTTGGCTGGAAACGCTGAAGCCAAGTCTGCTGTGGTGAGTCTGTGCCCTGCAGTTCCCAGCCGCGGATGGAGGAACCTGGACACACGGGCTCCTGCCTAGGGCAGAAGGCGAGACGGAGGCTGAGGGAGACCTCGCGCAGCTTGAGAAGGCTCAGCACACAGGCCTGTCTCAGCTCACCTGGCCTGAAGGGATTCTGGCTGTGACTGTGGGAATGATTATAAGTTTCAGGAAATGTGTTTGCCTTCAGGGTATTTTTAAAAGTCAATTTTCATGCTTATTTTATAACAAAAACCATAAACCTTTAGTATTAAAGTTATTGATTTCAGACAATTTTATTTTAAAAATTATTTTCTCAAATTTAACAAGTATAAAAAGATCTTTTAATTGTGATTATTCTTGAAGGAGCTGTACACAAAACAACGTGGCGTCTTCTGCCCTCAATTATGTTAGACATTGATGGGGAATTTGAGCTTTCTCACAGTGTGCCAAGGATTTCAGCCCCGGTCCAATCATGCATCCCATCAGCAATTAGTGTTTCCCTGCTGAGGACTGAGAGAGAGGGAGGGAGGGAGGAGGGAAAAGAGCCCTGCACCCACCTAGGGAGCTAGTTGTAGAACGGAGACACCACAAATGTGCCACCTCCGCTTCCTCCAGTGCCCAGGGGACTAATGCTGTAGCTGAGCAGGCCAGCTCCTCCCAGGCCCACCTCTGTATCTGTGAAACAGCAAGACCTCCCGGGTGGAGGGAGGGCTATAAATCTGTGAGCCCCTTGTTCTCGCGCTCCCAGGCCTGCAGGAGGGTGGGCCAGGGAGCCCCGTGGGTCAGGAGGGCGGGTGCACCTGCCTCCTCCACACCTGCATCCCTGCAGCATGGTGCCCCTCCCACTCGGGTAGAACATGGAGGGCTTATTAAAATGCACATTACCCCTCCCAGGGGAGTCTTCTGGAAGGACAGGGTGGGTCCCACACTGTGGGCTTCCTGGCCAAGAAGCTGCCCACATGGAGCGCTGCTCCTGCCCGGCCCTGAGGTGCATGGGTGTCTCCCCGTGAGGGGTGGGTGCAGAGCAGCCCCACCCAGAACTGCACCCCCCCTCCATAGCCACAGGCTTCCTTCTCCAAGGAGGTGGAGACCCATGTCCTCCTGCTCAGGTGCCGAGAGGAGTCACGCACGTGGACCTCTGCGTAGGGCCCTCCACCCCCAGCTCGCGGCTCCCGAGTAGAGCCCCCTCAGGAGCATGTGTGATTGTCCATTTATTGCAGGATTTTTGAGTTGCTCCTGTGACCTAACTGGACTCTGGGCACGCAGACACACATTCTGTGCAGCGGGCCTCTCCCCTAGGGCAGAGGCGCAGGAACAGGGTTGCCAGGTCCTCTGAGATGTGTGTGTGTAACTTTGCAAGAAACTGCAGGAGTGGCTGGCATCTGCAATCCCACCAGCGCGGACGAGAGCAGCTTCCTGTTGCTGACTCGTGTTTCAGGTGGCTTCCCAGCCCTGTGCAGACAGCCAGGAGGGTGACCTGGAGGAGGAAGGCTTGTGGTGGCTCACAGCTTCAGAGGGCTCAGTCTATGGCCACCTGGCCCCTTTGTTTGGGCCTTTGGAGAGGCAGAGCTTCATGGTGGGGAGCCCTGGGGGCCAGAGCTGCTCACTTCATGGTGAGCAGAGGGAGAGGGAGCGAGACATGTGCTGGGGGACACGCCCTCACCTGGGGACCCAGCGTGCTGCACATCCCAGGTCCCCCACTGCCTCCTGGCCGTCCTCAGCAGTGCTTCCCATTCTGGTGTTCAAACGGGTTTGACCCCTCTGACCCACGGTACTGCTCGCCTGCCTGTCTTCAGTGCAGGGTCCGCTCCAGGAATCTGCCACAGCCTGGCGCTGTCCTCTGCCTGTTGAGCTGAAAGCTGGCCCGGTGCAGCCCAAGTCTGTGAAGGGCTGCAGACGGCTTCTCCCTGGTCATGTCTGCACGGTGGCGCCCAGCGGATGGCGGCCAGCGTTCTCTACATGGGCCATGCTTACCCATCACGCCTGAGAGCCTTTGCCTGACCCAAGGCCAGGAAGGTGTTTGTCCTGTTTCCTGTAAAGGTCGCAGTTAGGTGCCATACATTTCCGTCTGTGATCCACGTGAAGCTGTTTGGGGCTTATGAATGTTTGCTGTGCCCACAGAATCTGGGGACAGGGCTACTCCCTCTCTGGGAATGGCCTTCTTCATTCTGCTTGGCTGGGGTGGCATGTTTTGCCTGTTCCTTATTCCCTGTATCTGAACCCGCCCTTCACAAGCCCTGTCCTGACTAATGGGGGAAGAGGAGTGGGCCCCATCTCACCTCTCATCTCTCTCCTCCGCCTTTCCAGTCGCACCAGGAATCTGCAGGCTCCTGCGTGGCCTGCAGCCTGGATTCCACCTTCCTGGAGCCACCCCCATGTTCATCCTGGGGCTTCCCGAGGCTCTGGGTGCCTGGCGCCTGCCAGCACCTTTCTCTCTGGAGACGCTCTGCTGACCTCCTGGGAAGCCCCTGCTGCTGGGCCTTCTGTTGGGCCCTGGTGCCTGGTTGCTGGCCTACCTTCACTTGCTGGCCCCACCTGATAGCAAGACCACTGCTGGGAGCGGGGCCCTTACGTATGCATGGGGGGTAAGATGAGCCCAGACTTCTTGTCCTGTACACCTGAGTTTGTGTTCCAAACCTACCATGGTGTGCGACGTCACCTTCCTGAGCTGCTACGCCCAACTTAACATGAAGGGGACAGTGCTCTCCCATTAGCTGAAGGACAGACACTGATGGTGTCCGCAGAGCACCTGTGCCGCTCCAGGGTCCCACTGGGCTTGCATCTGGAACGGGTCTCAAGGTCCCAGTTGAGGTTTCCGAGGCATCAGAAGGACCAAGGCAGGGGGCAGCTCCAGGCCCCACCCATCTGTCAGAATCAGAGAGGAGGGAGGCAGGTCCTGACACTGTGGCCCCCAGGCTCCTAGAGGTTCATTGTTTACAAAGACCAGAAATCCTGGACCGAGGGGCTGCAGCCGGGCCTGGACGTGAAGGTAGGCCAGGGAGCCGCGCCGGTGGCAGCAACTTGGCCCCAAGTTTTACCATCCAGTGGACAGGTCCTCGCCCGTGCCCGGGTTTCCCAACATCATGAGGGTTTCTGTCTTCCTTACCTGCTTCTGCCATTTCAGTCCCTCCGGATGCTCCGGCCTCCCTGATTTCAGGTTTGTCCTAATGCTCCCGACACCTGCCCCTGCCGAGGTTCTCCCAGCCCCAGTCTCCCAGGCTGCACACCTCAGTGCACTCCAGCACCGTCCTCCCAGCCCAGTGCCAGCTGTCAGTGTTAAGGAACAGACAGGTAAGGAGGGGGGACCCGAGGTTAAGAGAGGAGTTCTATAAACCGGGCCCACTGTGCTGACCCCCACATGCTTTCTTTTCCAAGAAGCAATTTACCTGCAGCCCTGCTCTGCCTAAGTGGACAGGAAATGTCACCTTCCTCAGCAAACTACACGTTAACTGCAGGAGAAACGCAGGCCCAAGATAATATGTTGGGAGGAACCCACATCTTGGGGACCAGATCCTGAAACTCCAGAAGATAAGCAGGAAATCTAAGAATGTATGGCTCAGAATGCAATTAGAACCAGTCAGCACGAGCCAAGGAGACCTAGAGTTGCCATGACAGTAGGAACTTGAAAGTCTGATGTCACCCTGCTGTCAGTCAAAAGTCAAGGGGTGGACCTGGGCAGGACTCTCTGGAACCTTCTCTGGGATCCCCAATAAAACTGGAGTGCGGCAGAGGCACATGTCCCTCTCCTCTCTGAGGACCCGTCTCTCCCTTGAGAGTGTCCCCTTTCCTATGCCTTTAGTAAATTCATTCCTGTTACTGAGTGACATGTCTAAGATCTTTCTGACTTGATCTCAAGAATCTGGGTTCGAAGACAGGGTCTTCGTGGTGCCTCAGTTTCCCGGAAGGCCCCAACTCCGTAACTTGGGTGTGGATAGAACATCCAAGCTGAAGCTGTCTCACAGAGGAGCAGCCGTAGCCCGAGCTGGGCTACCCTCCAGACCCTGCCTGGGGCGGAGCACAGAACACACTTCTAAAATCTTGCTACAAAATCCACTCCTGAGGCCAGAAGGTAACTCACAGGTATAGCTGGGGGTTGGTCAAGGAAGCTGCTGAGACCTCAGGTCAGCACCTTCATGCCCTAACCCTGTGCCCGGCCAGCATCAGTGGTGCTCAGTGCACCCAACGGCAGCAGTGCAGGTGCAGAGTCCATGCCTAGGTCATGCTCACATCTGGGCGGGTGGCACGACACAGCTCCGAAGGAGGGGTGGCCTCATGGCCATATGTGTCCAAGCCCTTGTGGGGGAATTTTCAGCATGTGGCTGGACAGTGTCCTCTGACTGGGGAGCGGTTGCCTTGCTGATCCAAGGCCTTCATCCAGGCCCTGGCCCTCCACTGTGGGTCCTCTTTCCAGTGCCTACTTCCTGCCCCAAGTCCCTCCCGGTTCCTCCTGTGACCGGGAGCTGACAGGGCACCCTTTTGCCAAGCAACTGCCAGGGAGTAAGCTCCCACCCTGTGTGAGGAGAGCCCGCGGCTCCCAGGGCAATCCCCTCAGCTCTTAGATGGTCAGCCCAGGCAAAGCTGCTGACCCCTTGCACCCATAGGGTCCCTCTGCTCTGGGGGCGCCTCCAGCCCTGGCCAGCTGCTTTTCATGTCAGGAAATTCTCATGACTTCTAAGAGGAGCCCCAATGGGGACAGTCCAGTAAGCCTATTTTCGTCCACGTTCAGGTTCAGGCCACATCTCACCTAGGTCTGACCTACGGTTAGTCTGTATCTGAACTATACTCACTCTGTATCCTCGGCTCTGGATCCTCTACGTAGTCTACACTAGTGTGTATCCATCTACATTATTGTTTATCTAGCCTCCACCTAGCCCATGTCAATGCCTACTCTATGCCATAACTAGATGTGAATCTAGTCTACTCTACAGCTTGTCTACACCCGGCCTGCGTCCAGTGGGTCCCTTTCCTTTTCTCCATACCAGTCTCCAACCCCAGCTAGCCTTCACTGTCTGGCTCATGGGCATCCATGCTGTATGTACCCCCCGCTGTCTTCTTCCCGTCTGTCCTCGCTATGTCTAGTCTCCTCTCTGTATTTCGGGATGTACCTGCTGGCACAACCCAGAGACAGCACAAAGCATGGCTGCCAGTAGGTGCCCTGTGAGCACTGCTAAAGGCTTTCAGCTTGGGAAGCAAGGGGCGTCGCCAAGCAGCTGGGAGCTGAATTGGAAAGGATTCCCAGAGAAACCAAGCACCCTAGGGCTGGGAGATAGGCTAGGCGCTCAGGCTGGACAAGGTCCCGGAGATTGTCCCCCATGGACCGAGGGATGGGAATAGAGGTGACGACAGATGCGGTTTTGATAAAACACACTGAAAATGAAACTTTCCATGACCCCTAATGACATGCTCAATGTCAGAAAAGGAAGGACAACGGCATAGGAGCCAGAGCTTCTGCTCCTTACCAACCCCAGACTTCCCCAGGGGAAAAGCCACACCAGCTGTGATTTCATCTTAAAATCGGGAGCCATCTCATCACAAAATCATGAAAAGTTCATTTCTGTTAGGGTGAAGGCGTTCCTGCACCCGCTGTCTGACGGGTCACAGCGCGGGGGAGCTGCGGCAGGGCCACACCGTCTGGAAACTGGAACCTTCGGGAATGCTAAGTGTTTGTTTATGATGCTCATGACGTGGATAACAGGGCGTACCTCATCAATGATAACAGTAGGTATTGCCTGAGATTGCAGGAAAATTCCCAGAATGAGACTAAGGATACAGTGGAGACATGCCATGAGGTGCGTTTCAGTGTCTCTCAGGATACAAACAATGGTGTTATTCCTCAAGTGTAAACAACAAGAAACATTTATCCCAAGGTGAACAATTTACACTAGCCCCCCCCCCAACCCCATCCTAAAGCCCCAACCGGTACAACGGCCTAGCTACAGAACCTCTGCACAGTGCGCCCTGCTCCACCTTCCCCCACACACTGAGTCACAGTTACCAGGAAGGTCAGTAATCATCAAGGAGCACAAACAAGAGCGGTTCCCGGAACTTCCTCCAGAGCGGCTGCAGGCTCGGTGCTCAGCAGTGCCCCTGTGCACATCCTGCCCGTCTTGCTCAGTGAGCCCAGAACGGCAGGGAGGGGACCCTAGAGCTGGAAGGGTGCAGACCATCTAGGAAGCAAGGACGCCAACGTCATGGGCTGTCTAGTCTGGGCTTTGAACTGCGGATCAATAACCACTGACGACAGATGCGGTTTTGATAAAACACACTGAAAATGAAACTTTCCATGACCCCTAATGACATGCTCAATGTCAGAAAAGGAAAGACAACGGCATAGGAGCCAGAGCTTTTGCTCCTTACCAACCCCAGACTTCCCCAGGGGAAAAGCCACACCAGCTTGATTAGTAGCTGAACAGTCATGGCAACGGGCAGAGGGAAATCGTTCCTTCCCTCTCAGAACACCAAGCCAGCAGGAATGAGGCGCGTCCTGAGCCGGGGCTTCCTGGCAGTGTCCCAGACTACTGGGCTGGCACGAGGAACCATAATGGGAAAAACACTCCCTTGAAGATCACTTTGTTAAGTCGGGGAAACCTTGAGGGCATCACAGGAAGGACGAGGGAGGAGCTGCCGCGGGGGCTTTGCAACCTGCTCCCTTCCTGTGGAGTCCCAGCGGTCTCCAAAGGAAACCAGACACTCCAAGCACAGATGGAGACCCAGAGACGTAAAACCAGTCACTGCTGGAGTCTCCACCACCTTCCAAACCCAGACATGCCGCCCACTAGCACTGCCTCTGGGCCCGGGGCTCCTGAACATTTGTTGCATGAATGTAAATGAATGGGAATCCTTCATGTGGATGTCTTGGGCATAAATAAAAACTCCTGAAGAACCCAGCAGGAGCCTGTTCAGATGCCAGGACGTGGAAGAAAACCCAGGGCGCAACCTCAGGCCTGGGGCTGGCGCGGCTGAGGTTGGGCTGACACCCCAGTGAACTGTTCAAACACACGGGTGCTCTCCTGACGTGGCAGTTCCGCAGTCTTACAAAGTTCAAGATCGGGAGAAATGGAGACCTGCTCCTGCCACACACAAAATACTCAACATCAGATTTGCCATGTCACGAAAAGAAGGCTGGCTGCCTCTGAGTGAGAGCCCATTTTACCTCAGGCCCACTTTCCTTTTCCTGCTCATGTTGCGGTACAGAACCACCCGAGACTGGGGCACTCCTGGGCAATTGTTGAGGACCCACCTCTTTCTTCATCCAGCTTCACTGTCACCTGCACAACAAGTTGTAGCCCCAAGTATCATCTCGAGGTAGAAAGAAAGAGCCGGGCTCCCCTGGACACAGTGGGCCTTTTATTTGAACTGAAGGCGTCATTACATAGTGCAAATGTTTCTTTGGTAATGTACTGAATACAGTGAACATGAAAAGGCATTGGCTGTTGGTGACAGAACAGGAAACAAATATATACACTAGGCTTCAGGCCACAGCACGGCCCTCACCTGCTGCCAGGACACTCCTCAGGTCACCAAGACCGAGCGCCAGCTGGGGACTCCACAGGCACGTCAGTTGCAGTTACAGAGATCGACAGCCCTAGACCCTTGCCCCAGCCACGCACTGCACTGCAGCCCCTCTGTGTGCACCAGCAGAGCCCCCAGTGCAGGTCACAGCCAGTCTGCCACCTGAGCCACTAGCCATAGGATTTTAGGCAAACTCGTGAGCTTCCTCGTTCACAGAACTGTTTTAAGATATGCTCAATGCTAGATTTGATTTAATATTTCAGAAGAAATGCTGTGGCCTGGGAAATACAAGCCAGCCTTAATTTATTCTTTAGCAATGTGAGGATAAGCAGTCCAATACCCACACTGGTACACAGACCCTAGTCCACTGCCAACACCCCATGCTCTGTGCAGCAGGCCTCAGCGACCCCCGGGGTGGACACCAGGCTCGCCAGCCATCACAGCAACCTCCCCAGCGGGGAAGGCCCCTCCTGGGCCAGATGCTGCAAGAAGCCAGTCTTCCCTGTCCCCACGATGGTCTCACTGCATGTTCTCAGGCTGACTCCTGCCACCTGGCTCTAGACCTGGGTCCTCCGTGTCCCCTCCCAGCCAACCTCAGGCAGGAAGAGACTCAGAAATGTGTAGAAGGAAATCAGCAAGTTCAGAATGTTCCTCAAAACCCAGATCACTCCGTCTTTAGACTAAGACGGAAGGTTTTGGTCAATTAAAAAGAGACCATGAGGTATGACAGTTGCTTTTCACTAAATTCTAAAAACAAAAATTAAAAAATAAAAATAAAACAAAAGAATACTTTTGTATGATGATGTTTCTGCCATATCTACACCTAAGAAATGGGCAGGCTTCTTTTTAATATAAAACATCATGCAGTTAAAAAATACACAAGGTACAGGGATTCATTTTTTTTAAAGGTTCACATGATGTGGAGTCAGAGTCCCCGCGCTGGGACTCCGGTTGTCCCCGCCCTGCAGAAGGACCTGGAGAGTAGGCCTTGCTCGTGGTCAGCAGAGGAGCTGGCAAGCGCACCAAGGCCGCAAGCCACTGGCCAGTGCATGGGCCTGCCAGGAGGCTACAGGAGGAAGAGGGAAGGTTTCCACTCCGGCTCCAGGAGAAAGAGCCCGTCTGTATGGTGGCCTGGTGACGTCCCTCCGTGGGAGGAGGAGCAGTCACTGACACACGCCTGCTTCGCTTCATGGTTAAATACTGAGGAGCTGAGAAAGGACCAAGAAGGTGGGGGCAGACAGCAGGCAGGGAGCGGGAGCCCGAGCGACCCGACCGGGTCCCCAGAACGCTCTCCTAAAGATCCCGTTTTGTTTCGTGCCAAATGTGATTTTCTTTTTTAGTGTGGTCTGATGCAGCCCAGGCTTCAAGAGCCTCCTGCCGCCTCTCTGTGAGGCACCCTACTGCCGGCAACACCCGTCTGCCAGTGCCTGGCCCCAGAGCCAGGCGCAGCAGGCATTTAGAGGCCTCCTGCCTGACGGAAAAGAAGTGGTGTTATCAGGCAGAATCAATTTAGGAGCCTAAAGAGTTAACTGTGCGATTTAATAGTAGCACCAGATTTTCACTTGAAAGAATTAAATAAAACCTGAGAAGTCTAACACAGAGTCGCTCCCCTTCCTGCCTGCCGCTTCCTCCACGGAGCGCAGGTCTGGGGCGCCTGGGCTGCTGTCTGAGGCCCAGCCCAGTCCCGACACTCGAGTGCAGGGGCTCCCTCTGGTCTGCACTCCTGGTGGACTTTGTTCCTGCAAGAGCTGTACAGACCACCCGAGAGCCTGCAGGAGCTAGGGCTCCTCCGTGCCTTTCTCCACACAGACTGGACAACAGGCTCCTTCCGCTTCCACGGGCTCAGGGCAGGTGGCAGGAGGGCAGGATTCCACGAAGCAGGTGACCTGCCCGTCCTGGAGGAGGGGGAGATGGGCACAGTGTCATTTCAAGAACTGACCTGGACATGGGGCCGGTCACTCCGTATCCACGTCCCCACCCCTTGGCCTGCAGAGGCCTTCCCTTTCCTGTGACTAGAAAAGGGGACCTTCTTGGCAGGCTTCCCAGCTACAGACTCAAGGTAAGGGAACCGCCACTTGGATCATGGGTGACTCACCCTCCTCCTACCCCTGATTCCTCCAGGACCATGGACCAGAGAACACCAGGAGGCCACCTAGGCCGGCTCTCCCTGTTTGCTGCCCAAAGGAGACAGGCCCAGGGTGCTTGGGTGCCCTCCCCACATCCCTGGCAAAGGCACAGCCTCATCTGCGGCGGCACCCGAGGCGCCTGGGGGTCCTCATGCTCACAGCCCCGACAGCCCCAGTCTGGGCTGCAGGTGGGCTTCTGCGGCCTGCTGGTACCCACGCCCCACTGCTCACCTTCTCCCAAAGCCAGCTCGAGCCCCATTTCCTGTGTTGCTAGTGCCCCAGGCCAGAAGTGCACAGAGCCAGCGGGGCAGGTGATTACCACGGACTCTCTGGGGGAAGGAGCCCCAGCGGCTGTGTTTTCAGGTTTCCGGGGTGGACATGTTAGTGCCACAGCTGGCAGAAGGTGGAGCTGGAGCACACAGTGCCCACTGCTTACCCTGGCCTGAGCATGGCTGCACACTGCCCGGGTCTGGGCACCAGCACTGCCTGGCAGGTAGAGCTACAGCTGGCACCAAGAGGTGGGCCCCTGTGCTCCCGTGGAAAGGCAGGGACAGGGGAGGAGCTGGACTGGCCCCTGACGTGTGGCATGGCGGGGGCTCTCTGTACTCACTTTGCACCCACAGACGGTGCAGGGGTCGGGTCTCCACGTGGCGCTGTTGACACGGGGCTCTCCACTGGCATCCACACACTCTGTGGTGCTGAGCCGGGACTCCAGCCTGTTGATCTGCAGCAGGGCACAGAGCGTCCCCGTCACCTCTGAGCAAGCCTCCCCCCAGGAGGTGACACCTTACACTGTTCACACACAAAATTCTGAAGCACTGCTGCGAACCTCAGTGGCACTGGCCAGACAGGCTCCCGATGGCCTGCAGCCTCTCTGAAGCCAGAGGAGCTCGACAGAACAACAAGGAGGGGACTTGGGAGAGAGGGCGCTTTCCTCCCATGACTGCCCCCAATCCAGGGCAAAGCGCACTGCACGCAGTGTTCCAAGGAGCGGTGGCGGGCCAGCCTGGGGATTAGGCCACCTTGCTTCCCACGGGTGGGGTGCTGGTGTGCACTGGACACATGGTGTCCACACTAAAGGTGTGGGTCAGTGATGCAGGATGTGGGGGAGGCTGCAGGAGCCCAGAAGACCCTCTGAGGGCCACCTTCCCACACCCTGGCCTTTGTGCAGAGGGCCCCCTCTATGAACAGGGAGAAGCCAAGGTCCTGCCACTGTCTGCAGCCATGCACTCCGTGAGAGGGATGCTGTGCTGTGGCTCACTGAATGCTTCCCACTCGGGGTGTCCTGTCCCTTGCAGCTGAGCCTGATCTCAGTGGTGCTCAGGTCCGGCATAGAGAGAGCACACTCACCACACGCCTTCCTGTTCTGGGAACAAATGTCTGTGAACCCTGCCCAGCTGCAGCGGCAGCTGCCCTGACAGTAGGCCACACCAGCTGTGTGCAGAGGAGACCACCAACCCGTTGCCTGTGTGTGTCCACAGGGGCAGCTTCTTGTCGCAGCCCACCAACCACAACAGCGGTCTCGGCCTTGCAGAGCACACCCTTACCTATGCATGGGCCAGGCTGCCCCAGAGTTGAGTGACCGCAGGCCTGTCTACCCTGCCAGGACCCTAGGCACGGGCGGCTGATCCCGAGTTAACTCAGAGCCGGGCCTGTGTGGGTCTCAACGGAGACATGCGTGTGAGCACTGAGCTCAGCACAACGACAAGGCCAGGCCTGAGCCATAGCTGCCTGAACATCTCCACATGACCAAGGAGCCAGCAGGGTGTCACCTGAGACCCCGTCTGTAGCCTGCAGCCATCCCTCTCCAAGCAGCTGAATAGGAGTTCAGGTTTGCCTTCTCCCCAGCGGCCCCTCTTGGGGCTTCCTGAGACTTTGCACCAGCTGTGTTCTCAGCAAAGTCACCTGGCTGGTGGCCACACAGCCCATGACACTACCCACTGCCTGTTGTCCCTGATCCTCTGGGAAACCCGGGGAGACGAGCAGGGCCCACAGCAGCAAGCTGTGGACTGGAGTGGTGCCCAGCAGGGTCCTCGCCCTCAGTCCTTGGAGAAGGAAGGCCTCCTGATCAGAGGAGGCAGGCGGGCTGCGGAGAAGGCTGCTGGTGGAGGGGCTCAGCCCGCCTCACCTGCTTCCTGAGCTCTGTGATGGTCTTCTGCATTTCCAGGACAAACTCTCGGAAGTCGCTGGTCGCTGGTGCTCCCGGGCGCTCCCGGGCGGCTGAGGTGGTGTTGCCCTGTAGTTCGCTGGGTTTCAGCACACTACGGGAGGGGAAGCACAGACTCACCCACGGTTCAGATCCTGGCTCCTGAGCTCCCTGAGCACAAGGGCCGTGGCCCAGCGTAGCCCCCAGGGTGAGGCTGCAGGCCTGTTCCAGCTCCCCGGACATCCCTCCCGTGACAGCCTGGCTGAAAAAAAGCGCAGGCTGGCAGGGAGACCGCGGCCTGTCACAAGGCATCCGGCAGCTGGGGGCCTGCTTCCAGTGTACCAAGAGACCAGCACCTTCGCATCTTCCGGGGTCGCATTCCCCGGCGGGGCTTGTCCTCCCTGTAGCTGAAGTCCAGAGACCGCCTGCCTCGGAAGTGGTAGGAAAACGCGTTGAACTGTCCCCTGGTCCTACAGTCTAAAGAGAAACCAGAAAAGGGCACGCTGCAGACAGTGAGGAACTACGGTGCATCTCATCAAATGTGAACCCCCTTTGTGGGGCAGTCAATGAACCAATTGTGGTGCCTGGGGCCAGGAAGGGATTGTGGATCTGACCTCTGAGGTCCCTAGGCATCCAAAAGGTGGGAGTGGGCCCCACTCCAGCACCCGCGATGCCACCAGGCCACCCTGTTGTCTGACCAGTCCCCCACAGCTCACCAGGCCAGGGGCTGACTCCAGAGGCTGCTGGCGTGGGGGCCCCCTCCTATGGCCCGGTGGCCTGGTGCACCTGACAACCTCCCCCACCCATCCTACGGAGGTGGGTCCACCTCTGCTCCGCCCAAGGGAGTCCCAGACACCTTCTCTGAGGCTTTTCTCCTGGGCCCCAGGTGAAAAGCAGCACAGAGCTCTGGGCATGGGACCCTGGGGCTTCCCACATCATCCACACGGAGGTCAGGGTTTCTGGGGGCTTGTGACTCTGCCTCACTGGGGACCAGAAAGAAGGTCAAGGCCACTATGCCCTTTCCTGATTTGACAGCCTCAGGGGACCACTGCGGCAGGAAGGTACAAGACCAAGGCCCACGAGGACAATACCGAGGCCCTGTGGTGGGCTCTCCAGTTCCCGTCCTAGGTGGTATTCGCGGGCTGGCTAGATTGTCATCTGGAGAGGGTTCTTCAAGGATCGCAGCCCATTTCTGCCCATGACACCGCTGAGGAGGACCCTTAGCTCGGCACTGTGTCCCAGCACCTAAGCACTGGGCTTCTGGCCCAGGCCCAGCGTGCCGACCCGCCCGCGGCACCCGGCCTGCCGATCGCCCCAGAGCACACGGAGTGAAGTGTCTGAAATGGCTCAGATAAATGCATCGGACCAGCCCGGCAGGGCCCCTCACAGCCCTGGCCCCTCCTGGGACCCCAGTCCTCCACGTGTGGCAGCCAGGCCAGGCCCCGCACTCTGACACAAGGCAGGATGAGCCTGACTGGCGTCCCCTCCCTGGCAGACTGGGGTGGGGTGGGTCCCTGCAGAGTCCCCAGTGGGGACTCAAGAAGGCAAGGTGGCTCCCAATCCCAGGCACCACAGAGTGGGTGCGCCAGGGAGGGGTCTGTAGCCATGAGGTCCCCAGGGAGCAGGCTGTGTGGGGACGGGCCCCAGCCCTGCCAGGAGAGCCCTCGGGCTGCCTGGTGTGCAGGGCGGGTCTGGGCCATGCTGCTCAGGCCGTGGGCTCTGCCCTGGCTCAGGAGGCAGGAGCTGCCCGGCTGGTTGGCCCCGGTGAGGCTGGGGGAGCAATGTGAGTGGACACAGGGAAGCCGCTGTGCTCCTGTCAGTGAGCTGGACCACGCAGGGCCCAGGACAGCGTAGGCAGAGAGCCTGAGCCCAGAACCAGAATCCGTCCTGAAACCAGCCCTGCCCAGGAGTGCCAGTCCCTACTGGGCACAGTCCTCTGCCCAGGGCCCTGGGGGCTGTGAAGGAGGAGTTGCTCATCTCCCCACTCGGGCAGCGTGCCCACAGACCCCTGGGTTTGGTGAAACACCAACACAACCCCTTAGGGAGACCCACGTCCCCAGCCAGCAGACTGACTTCACGTGTCTCCTGATGCCCGGCACCAAGCCCAGCGAAGGGCGCAACCTGAGGAAATATCAGGTGAGCTGCCCGGAGGCGATGGCTACGCGACAGAGGAGTGAAGACAGGCCGAGACTCGATTCCTGTTTAGACGATGCCACAGGACATGCAGGTGAGAGGTAAGTCATGGCCCTGAACAGATCTGGAGCCCAGATGTAAAGCAGCACAGAGGACATCACTGGACATTACTGAACAGATGGCAAAAATCTGAGTGACCTCCATAAACCGCTCACGAAAACGTCCCAATTCTGACAATACACACTTAAGCTACTTAGAAGCAAGGCAGTGCAAGGCCTACAATATCCTGGGCTAATACAGAAAAACATCCACATTGCACACACGCATGTGCACACATACACACACACACACACACAGTGACAGAGGGGCACTGTAGGGCAAGATGTTAACAACTGGTGAAGCTAGGTGCAGTGTGCAGTTCCTAATCGTGTCCCAATGCTCACTACAACAATTCCAAACAATTTCAGAGTGCTTAGCGCAAATGAGGGTGTGGGCGTGCACTTGCATGTGTGTATGTGTGCATGTGTGAACACATGGGCCTCGGTGTGTGAGTGTACGTGCATCTGTGTTCATGTGTGCATCTGTTTTTCCCTAAGACTCCTCAATCCCACAAATAAGTCATCACTGCTACCCTGGTCAAGAGCATCAGTCACCCACCGCCCAGGAGCTGTTTCTTAGGATTCCCAGGGGCACAGGGGGCAGCCTCGGGGGCTGACAAGACGTGGCCACAGCTTAGGAAGTGTGCTGGACAGGCGCCTTCTTTGAAAGTTGAACCAACATAAATAGAAGCTGATATTCTGGCCTGTTGAACTTCAATTCTTTCTTTTTCTTTTCCTGCTATATTTTAGATACAGCTTTTGGGTTAAAATAAAAACAGATAACCTTACAAAGCATTTTTAAGCTGTGGTGGCCCAGGGCCAAGCCCACTGTTTCAGGGGAAAGTACCGGAACCCAGTGTTGGCAAGTAGCTCCTGTGGTTGTGGCTGCCCTGCAGAGAGCAGGGTGCCCACAGGACCGGGAGCAGCAGCCCAGCCGGCTGGGTCTTCAGTGGAGAGCAGACGCCTGGCTCCGGTCCAGCTCAGGCAGCCAGAGGGCCTGCTGAAGTTATCAGATCGCAGAGTCCCTGCATTCGAGAGTAAAAATAGCTGGCTTTTCCCATGGCTTTCAATGGAACCATTTTCTGCCAACAGAATGGATTTCTCTGCTGTGCTCGAGCAGAAGCGTTCACGCCCGATGCACAATGAGAACACAACAGAAACAGGTAAAGGTCCCCAGCAGAAGTGAGGAGGCAAATGCTGTGACCCGGAAAACTAGGCCCCCAGCAAGCAGTGTCCATGCACGTGAAGCGTCCCACCACACACGCAGGCACGTGTGCATTGATGTATGTGTGGAGACAGGAAATCAGATCACACACTTCCCTCCCAGAGACTGAGACCCGCCGAGGACCATCTGAACACCCAGTGGACCTGCTGCACCTGCGCTCCGGGCAGCAGGAGGAGGAGGAGGAGGAGGCCACCAGTTTCTGAACTCTGTGCTCCTCCTGAGCCCACCTACTGTGCAGGCTCCATGAGGGCAGCCTGGCCAGCATGAGGGGCAGCCCCACTTTTTTAGGGTGCGAGTGCCAGGCTGCCTCCACGTGCCCTTCTCCACCTGCCCCGAGGCTGGGCTTCGCCCAGGGGCACTTGTGTTCAGACACCCACCAGGCTCTACAGGGAGACCAGCCAGGCCTGAGGAACACGGTGCCTGCGCCCCTCCCAGTGCTGCAGTCACTGTGGACACGGGGCCCACGGATCACATGGCCACCGTGAGGGGTGGGGCGAGGCAGGGCGGGGGGTGGAGTGGGGTACGCCCTGTGCACATTTCCCAGCGCCAGGCAGGGACCATCACTGGCGTGCTGCAGTCTGCGTCTGCACAGACGACCTCCAGCTGTTATTTCACCCTGTGCCCTGCTCCTAAGGTCTGCTGGGAGATTGTGCTGCACGGCAGCAGCCGCCTGATCTCATGTGGCCATGTCTCCTGATGGCACCGAGGCCAGGAGGAGCGGCTGCCCAGACCTGCTGCGTGTGCACAGCCCTCGGGGTGTGTGAGGCGAGAGCTCCTAGGGAGCATCTCAGGACGTGTGGCCAGTGGGCTGGGTGCAGAGGCCACAGCTACCCCACCCGTGCCCATCCCCCCCACACTGTCGGGCTGCCCTTGGCCGACACTGGAAACACAGGAGTGGGACGGGCAGCGTGGGCCCCCCAACGCACCTTCGCAGCAGTCCTGCCACAGCCGCAGGTCCACGCGGGGGATGTCCTCGCAGCTGCCATAGCCATGTGGGAACTCAGCCACCCTGAACACGTCCCCTGGCACACGGGTGATGTTGTCTGAGTTGTCGCAGAGGATCCTGGCCAGAGACGTCTGCTTGAGCTGCGTCAGCTGGGCGGGGGAGAACACCCCAGGGTTTTCGTACCACAACCTGCATGGGCAGAGACGGCGAGGTCAGAAGCAGGAAGGGACGCCCCGGGACCCAGGAGTGGGCTGGGCTGTCTCTCCAGCAGCAGGGAGCTGGCCAAGGGCAGCAGCTGCAAAGGGGTCAGCACTGCTCACGCTTCTCCCCAAACAGAGCGGATGCAGAACCCCGAACACAGGAGGCCACCTGCCAGCTGCCCGGGCAGCAACACGGGGGACAGGCCACTTACAAAACAATGACATCTGCAAGCCGTCTGCAGAGTTACTAAGGAATAGGGAGGGTGGGCCGCCTCCCAGGCCTCCAAGTCCCCTAACGACGCCAGCCTAGACGCAGAGAGGGCCAGCCAGAAGCTCAGCTGCTCTGAGGTCCACAGGGGCACAACTGCATGGGTGGACCCACAGGCTTCCAGGAGCTGAATCCTGCCCCTCAGGCTGGGGACTCAGGGCACCTGGCCAGGTGTGGCTAGCCTAAGGAGCGGGGGCCATGCCCCTGGCAGGCAGGGAGGTCCTCATAGGTCCACCAGGGTGTAGCTTTTCCTTCTCAGCCAGGACGGGTCTCGGTGTCTCTGGTTGTCACGGCAGGCTCTGCAGGGCATCCGGGCTCACCTGTCCCCATCCCGCAGGCGCCGGAACTGTGTGCTGAGCAGGCACATCAGAGTGGGCCCCAGGCGGCTGCCAGGAACCAGGTCCTCCACCATGAGGGCCGGGAACAGGTCGATGTTGAGGGTGGAGCCGTACAGTCTGCAACAAAGAGGCAGGTCCCTTACCTCACAGGGCTGCACGCGGCAGAAAACACAGCAAATGCAAACGTCCTCATTTTTCCTTTCACTACTTTACTTTATCCATAACTATACTTCACAAACAAATTCACCTTTATTTCTTTGAAACACATATCCATTATACTTCGAAGACTTTTTTCCTACTTTCTATTTTGTGGGTGTAAAATGTACATGCCCCAACTTATCTATCAAAGATTTGAAAAACCCAAGAAAGCAAATTAAACCACACACCCCGCTGCTCTGCAGGGAAAACCCACCATCCACTATGCCTGCCGGGCCTCTGTCCATGGACGTATGGACAAGGACCAGTATGTAGCCACAGCCACAGCTTTAACAGAATGGAACTGCATTCTACCATACATTGGAAATATATCTGCCATAATGAAATGTTTTCTAACAAAGATGCCAAAGGACTAGGAGGAAGCTTAAGTGTCAGATGACGAACTTCTTTACCAAATTCTTCCAATTCCTCAGAAATACTGGCTTACAAACACACACTGATGATTTCTACCGGTCGTTCACGTCCCAGAGTTTCACGGTTTTCAAAGGCTGTGCTGGTCAACAGGTGCCATGGTCCCAGGCTCACTGGAGTCCTAAAGGTCCGGGATCCCACGGCCACTCCCCACAGAGCACACAGGAGGCACACGTAGCCAGGGCCTCTGCCTCTGATCAGCAGGCACCCCAGTGGGCTCCTCCATGGGCACAAGCACGGCTCTGCTCCAGCCCCAGCTCCCAGGGGCCTGCAGGACACAGCTGCGCTCTCTGTTCCATGTCCAGGCACCCTGGATGTCCAGCACCTCAGTGGGAAGCTGCTTCTCAGAGGAACCTGGAGGCTGACTGGTCTGTGCCGGACAGGGCACCCATTGGACTGCAGGGGCCAGCCGCCTGCAGACTTCCCCAGAGGACTTGCTCCCTCCTGCTCTGTCTTCTTCCCATCCCCTCCATGCCCAGGGACTTCCCATTGGCTGCCCCGAGTGCTCAGGGGTGTGCCAAGCCTGACAGCTTCCTGTGCCCAGGTGAAGGCCTATCATATCCCACGACCGCTGCTGCTCAGAGATGGCACTTGGTGGGGACTCCTGGCAAGTGGAGGGGCTACAGGAAAGCCAGATCCACCTGCCTGAGTTGCTCGGCACAGCCTCAGTTCTGGAACATTCTAGGGTAATTGGCCCTTCAGTCCAGCCACACCCTGGCTAGAAGCACAACTGGGTCAACTAACTGGGAGCTTGTCCTGGCTCAGCAAAGCTCACCTCCTGAGCAGGCTGGGCAGGTGGGCAGCGAAGACCTGGCTGGGCTCTGCCCTCGCGCCCCCGACACTTGGTGGCCCACGGCGCTCTCCTCTCATCCCCGGGCGGTGCCACACACACACAGCAGCGGCACAGCCCGTGGCCAGTCACACTGGTGCCCGCACAGGAGCCAGGGCAAGCGGCTTCCCAGAACTCACCTTCGCAGCTTCTCGCGGATCTCAGGGTTCTTGATCTCGTTCTTCAGGTCCTCAAAGGTGTGGGCGGCGGACAGGTTGCAGTAGACCCTGTAGTCATGGTAGGGCGGAATGCCGTGGTCCCGGCCCCGCTGGATGTTGATGGCAGCCAGGTCGAGGGCCACTGTGTGCGCCATGGAGAAGAGCCGCTCTGTGAGCTCCGTGTTCAGCAGCTGAGAGGGCACACGCATCTTCCCTGGCACCCCGAAGAGACCCCTGAGCAGTGGATCGATGCCTCCCTCGTTCACGATCCGGAAGGGTGAGAAGAAGGCTTTGTGGAGGGGGATGTGGCCCTGCGCGATGGGCTGCAAGTTCTCGTCCAGCCTCTGGAGCACAGGATTGACGAGCGTGTGGCCAAACCTGAAGGCTGCGGTGGCGAAGGCATTGAAGATACCCGCGTTGACGTTGGGGTCGTAGCCCCGGTACTCGCCCAGCATCTTCACGCCCACCTCCCCCAGGACTTTGGGCAGCCAGTGCTGGTAGGTGATGTGCTGGATCTCTGCCCCCACGATCTTGCGGGTCTCATGGTAGATGGTGTCCCCGTCCCAGTGCGGGTTCAGCTTCAGCAACTCTGTGGCGATGCGGTTGTGCTCACGGAACCACAGCGTGTGCATGCTGGTCAGGCCCAGCTGCTCGTTGGCCCGGTGGTCCCCAGCCAGGAAGCAGGGGATAGGGCTCTCATTCTCATCCCTCATGCACTCGGTGGGGGGTCCGGTGGCGAAGGGCAGCAGGGGCTTCCCGGAGCGCTGCACGATGCCCTGCCGCAGCAGGCCGCGGTGGCTGGCCAGGTCCCGGATGCTGCGGGCCTCGTGGTCTGAGCTGCCGTACACGTTGGACGCGTCGAGGTAGGAGGTGAGCTGGTTGATCTGCTCCCGTGGGTACACGGAGTTCATGAGCAGGGACGTCAGGCCGCTGCCGCACACGGGGCTGGAGCGCACAAAGAACATGCAGCGGGCACCGCTGCGCACGCGGGGGTCGTTGGGTGGGATCATGACGGAGAAGCAGGGGGGGTCGTTGGTGCACACGGAGCTGCAGTGCTGGCCGTCGGAGAAGCGGGCCTGGCTCAGGGCCACCACCGTGGAGTCCAGGTCGTGGTCCAGGAACTGGCCCCACTGCATCAGCATGTGCGTGAACTGCTCGTCTGCCGTGACGGCCTCCGTGCCGATCAGCGTGGTGGACACCAGCCGGGGCATGGGCAGCACGTGCCCGTTGTAGAGCCGCTGGGGGCTGACGCCGCGGGGCGTGTTGAAGCCGTTCTCGTACACGGCCGTCAGCAGGCGCTCGAAGGCCGTGAGCGAGGCGCCCCACATGGGGTGCTGCAGGTTGTTGCAGGTGCCGTCGTGGGTCCGGTACTTCTGGTGGAAGCACATGTCGGAGCAGTTGTTCACTCGCCGGTGGGCGGTGCAGCCTGACAAGTTGGCGATGAGGCTCAGGTACTGCGGGGACACCAGGTCATTGTAGTGGTAACCTGCAACACAGGCAGTGCTTACCTCCTGAGGGTGCGTGGGCCTCTCTGGCTTTGGGGTAGAACTCCGCCCAATGCCCCTGCTGTTCCTGGTCATGAAGCCCTCACGGGCCTTGGGCCTCCATGCCAGCTCCACTGTGGTGACACTGACAGAGTGAGGCCACCTGCACCTTCCCATTTCCTCTCTTCTCCCATGTGGCCCAGCTTGCAGCTACTTGGGGAGAACAGGCCAGAAATACACCCCATGGCCACGGAACACCACTGCCTCCTGCTCACTGGCAGGGCCATTCCCCAGGCCCATCACTGCACAACCAAAGTCCCATCAGCTGCCACCAAACACCCCTAGGACACGTCCTCCTCACCACTGCTCTAGCACGGTCCAGAGGCAGATCCTCACGCTGCTTGCCTCAATTCCGAGAGCCTCCTCTTGGCAAGCCCTGGCATAGATGGCCCTCCATCTGGTCTAGGCGCTGGCTCCAGAGGGTCACTGGGCCACTCAGAGACCTTCAGCCCACCTCCCAGCTGCACGAGTCCAGACTTGCCCACCAGGCAAGTGACCAGGTGACGGCTCTTCCTAAGCCAGGGCCCCAGTCTTCCCCTCAGACTTCTGCTCACTCAGAGCTCATGTTCCCAAACTGCCCAAACATTCACAAGGCCTTCCTCAACGCTCCTCTCCCTGGAGCGTGCCTGGGATCTGCCGGAAAGCTGGCACAAGACACGCACGTGCTCTCACAGATCACGCCGGCACAAGCATGCTGACACCCTCACGTGTGAGCACACTGAACCACACATGTGAACTTTACATGTGCATACAGGCACAAACATCCCTCCACACTCGCACCATTGTGTGAGCACATTCGTGTGCACATCTATATACACACAGGCACACTGGGATACACGTGCTCACAGGCCTGCTCACACACTTACACATGCACATAACCAAATACTGACACAGACACGCTCTTGTTCCCACGGGCACACATCCAGACACTGCGCAGAATACACACTCTTGCTCACATGCTCGCACACACATATTCTGACACACTGACACAGACATGCATTCTTTTTATTTTGAACCTTGGACTAAACCCAGTGGCACTTAACCATTGAGCCACATCCCCAGCCCTTTTTACTTTTAATATGTTTTTAGTTGTCAATGGACCTTTATTCTATTTATTTATTTTATGTGGGGCTGAGAACCAAACCCAGTGCCTCATGCCAGGCAAGCGCTCTGCCACTGAGCCACAACCCCAGCCCCAGCCCTTTTTGGTTTTTGAGTCAGGGTCTTGCTAAGTTGCTGAGGCTGGCCTTGAACTTGTGATCTTCCTGCATCAGCCTCCTGAGCTGCTGAGATGATAGTGTGGCCACTGGGTCTGAGAAGGCATGTACTCGTGCTTACACGTGGGCATGTGCACATATTCGGAGAGGGCACAGGATATACACTCTTGCTCACACACATGCAAGAGACACTGATATAGGCATGCACTCTTGCTTACACTGTGCACACATGCACATATCCAGACACATGGAGACAGGATCCACACACTTGCTGAGTACTGAGCCAAGACTCCACGTTTCCAGCTCTGCAGGCAGCGTACACACGGCCTTAGAGGAAACGAAACTGCTAGTGTCTGTAGGAAATGGCACCCAGAACACACAGCAGGTGGCGTGAAGGAACCTGGGGAGGCTTCCTAGGCCGGGGAGGGGAGGAGCTCTCAGAAACCCCGGGAGAGCAGAGCGGATGCGGCCTGGCTGCCTACCTCCCTGCCCCTCCGCCGTGCACACCTCCCGCAGAGAAGAACCAAGTCTGGCTGCCTTCACAGCTACAGCCGGGGAGCCTAGAAAACCCTCAGTCTTGAACCTCAGAAGCACCCAAAACCCAGAGAGCCAAGAAGGAAAGTCTTCCTTCCACACGTCTGTGCTGCGGCGTGGGCCTCGGGCCTGGCCTGGAGCAGGCTCACCTTTTCCCTGGCACTGGCCACGGGCAGACGTCCTGGCAGCCCCAGCAGACAGCCGTAGAGATCCCCGCTTGGCTTCTCCGGGCGGGGCTCCCTGCGCCCCCGCCCCATGCCAGGCACCACAGCATGGAGGACAATCCCATTTCTCTGCTAGAAAACCTGGGGGCTCGGAGCCCCTTCCTGGCAGGCAACAGCCTCCCCACCCCTTCTCCCTGCACCGTCCCTCTGCTCCGGCCACACTGACTTGCCCACGTCCTGCCTCGCAGCCTGGGCACCTGCGGTTCCCTCATCCCAGGAGGCCTCTCCTCTTTGGGGTCCCCAATCAAGTACCATCTTCACTCTGGAATGGGCCTGCCCCCCAGCAGGGCTGCCTGCCGCTGCCGCCCGGGCGGCTCCCCGGGGCTGGTCTCCTGGCTTAGCACCTGTGCTTATCAGGAGTGCTGGGCCTTCGGGGCTGAGGGTTTCCTTTCTTTCATGTTGCCACATCCCCAGGCCTGGAGATGGAGCATGTGCCCCAACCGGGGTGGGGGATGGACGGTGAGGACAGCTCCAGCTGCCACTCAGAGAAAAGGCCAGTGTGGTGGGGCTGTGGGGGTGCTGTGGATTTGTGCCTTCCCAGCCCTTTCCCTAACTAGCACGGAGACATACGAAACTGGCAGGGAGCTGAGCAAATCTGAACAGGGCAGATTTGCAGCTGGCATCCCCAGGGGCTGATCCTGCAGGGCCACAGGGGCGTTCCAGGCTAGGGGTAAGAAAGGCAGCCAGCAGCAAGCAGTGACGTCTGGCAACTCTCTCCTTGTGCTCCCTGAGAACGACATGCCATGAACAGAGGAGCCACACCTGAGCCTGGGGGAGGGCTGGGGTGCCCAAGAACACACGGCCTCTGCCGCACCCACCCCCAAGCTGTGCCCAGCAAGCAGAGGTGCCCAGAAACCCTGGTGGAAGGAGACATGCAGCCTGCAGTCCCACGTGGAACACCAGGCTGTTCCGTCTTCCCAGGCCTCCAGTAGGGAGGCTGGATGCCCCAAGGACAGAGAGGCAGCGGCTGCCGTCCACATGTCACCAGGCAGTGCCTAGAAGCTTCCGCTCTGGGACAGGACAGGATGAGGACCGCCTGTGGTCACCCAGCTCCAGAGAGAAATGCCGCAGACCTCACCCCACGCCTCTTTCCTCTCACACGTTCACGGGCAGCCATGTTAAGCCCTAAGTCACCTTTTGCCATGATCGTTTAAAAAGCCTAGGGAAAATGGCCTGGAAACGCAGAAACCCCAGGAAGCCGCTCTGACACAGCGTGGGACGGCTGCTCCCCGTCCCTCCTTCTGTGTGCAGGTGAGCAACAGGGCAGGACCGAGGTCTGCAGGGACTGTCGGCGCCACCAACAGGACAGAACTCACACTCTGGTCCTGCACCAGGGCAATGGTGGGCAGGGCAGAGGGCAGTTCACACTCGGCACCCACTCCAGCTGCCGCCTGGGCTGGCTTTTCAGATGCTGGGAATCTGCAAACACCCACACTGCACAGCACCCACGCGTGGACACAGCACCCACACATGGACCCGCGATTACCACATACTGCGCTCGAGCCTCCGCCCACGGGTCATCATGCTCACAGGGAGGACCTGGTACAGACAGCATGGACAGGCCTTTACAGCCTGGTCAGCAGGTTGTGCACACGACAGCCCCCCTGAGGCCCAAAGCAGAGCCCCAGCTCCGACACTGTGTGCCAGTCGCCAGCCTGGGGTGGAAGGTGCCGGAAGCCCTCAGGGCTCACGTGTGGTGTGGGGACGCTGGTCAGGGAGGGGACGTGGTACTGACTCGTTCCGTTCAGGTCGACCATCAGGCCATGCTGCACGTGCTCCTGGATGAGCTGCAGGGTCCGCTCGAATATCTCTCCTGCTCGGGCTTGTCCCACGGTGTAGGGGTCCCTCGGGTACCGGAACAGGGCCAGCAGGTCGTTGGGAGAACGAGGCCGGCTGACAGGAGTTGGGAGAGAGGTGCCATGAAACACGGTCTGGAGTCAAAACCCGCCAGAGTCCAAACGTGCTGGAGCTATTATGTATCTCTAGGGCTACTCTGGACAACAGGAGGCACCGTACCTGACTCATCCGAAGAGGAAGGCAAGAGAACAAGGACAGACAGACAAGAGCCAAGAGACACTAAAAACAAACCATTAATAAGGCATCAGAGAAGGGCACAGGGCATTCCAACCGAGGTGCAGAGAACAGCCGGCTCTGCCAGCACAGCAGGCGCGGGCTGCCTCCGAAGGGCTCGGCTAGGCCACCTCGTCCAGTGACACTGAGAGCCTCACGGAAGCCGTCTGGCTGCGCTTCAGCGTCCACCTTCTATTAGGAAAGGACACGTCCCTGTGTCTCCTAACACCCCAGTCAGAGCCGTGCTGTTAGTGACGGTGACACTCCAAGTTTCTCTGGGGACTAGACAGGGCAGAGCTCTGTGCGGGGCCGTGGGCTCTCCACCCGCACCCAGCCAGGGGACCCGAGGCCCGCCCCGCCCGGTACCTGTCAAACAAGTGCGTCCGCGTGGAGTTGATGGCCCTGTCCACAGTTGCAATCGCTTCCACAATGGAGGTGGCAACAAATGGGTCCCCGTTTCGGCTGATGTCGGGAACTGGGGAGCACAGAGTCACAGGTTGCCAGGAAGCCACCACGTGACTCACCAGACCCCACCCAGACGCCTAGTCACTGGGACGTCACCCCTTCCATCCCACCCAGAGCTCAAGCCCGGGGACGGCTGGCTCCACCAGAGGCTGCCCCCCCAGGACAGCGGCAGCTGAGGACTCCACATCCCAGGGCACGAGGGGCGTGACCCCAAGAGCCTCAGGAGGCACCTGGAGTCCCCAGGGGCCAGCTCTGGGGCCTGCGGCCAAGCCCAGCCCCTCGCCTCCTTGAAGGCTGGCCTCCACCGCCCACGCCTCAGCCACAGCCCTGCCATCAGCCACCTCCACGGGGTGCTTCCCTGCTCAGGCACCCAGCATGGCGCACAGCGCACAACCACACACCACACCACACCACCACACCACACCACACCACCACATCACACCACACAACACCCTACCACACTACCACACACCACACCATACCACGCCACCACACACCACTCCACACCACACACCACACACCACACCATACCATACCGCCACACACCACTCCACACCACAACACACCACACCACACACATACTACACCACCACACACCACCACACACCACACACCACTCCACAACACCACGCCACCACACACCACACAACACCCTACCACACTACCACACACCACACCACACCACCACACACCACACCACATGGCACACACAACAACAGTGTACACATACCACATAACACACACATACCACACCACATGGCACATGCAGCACAGTGTACACACCACACCACCACACACCGCACCACATGGCACATGCAGCACACAGCACACACACACAACACAGCACACACTACAACACATGGCACATGCAGCAGTGTACACATACCACACAGCACACACCACAGTGCACACATACAACACACCACAGACACCAGTGTACACACAGCTGTGTACAAATGCCACACACAGCACACCATATACAAACACCACACCACACACAGCACAGTGTACACACACTAACACAACACACCACACAGAGCACACCTTATACACACAATCCACAGCCACACAGCACACACACACCATATTCCACAAAGCACACTATACACACAGCACACTATACACACAGCACACTATACACACCACACACAGCACAACCACACACGCACTTAGTCCTCTACTCAGCTGCTGTGAGCGGAGCTGGCCAGGACCGGACCTGGTTCCCGCCAGGCTGCCTCAGTGGCGGGTGGCTGCAGCTGCGTCCCACTGGGGGCGGGCAGGCCCGAGGGCCAGGCCGCCCGACCCACGTCTCTCTGCAGACTTGCTCTTGGCTGGGAAGACCCACTGCAGAGACCCGGGGTCCTCCGCCAGCTGCCAGCGCACTCCTCCGGCCCCGACCCCTCCTCCTCCTCCTCCTCCTCCTCCTCCTCCTCCTCGGGCGCAGCGCCTGCCCTCATCTCTGCGGGAGCACGGCCTCCTCGAGCAGGCTTGGGTCTCTGGTGCCAGCTTTTCCCTGGTCACTCGGGTGTCTTTTCACCAGTTGTCCTCCCTGCCTTACTGGCTGCTGGCTCACCCCGAGGTGTAGGGCCAGTCCCAGGTGACCTCACCGTCCCAGGACCTAACTTCTCCTTCATCTCTCCCTGGGGCTCCAGAGCCGTCCATCCAAAGGGCCTGCTGCAGGCCATGGCTCACCGTCCAAATGACCCCTGACCCTCCTCTTCCCAAACTGGCCTCCTTTACTGAAAATGGCACCAAAGGGCTCTGGCTGGCCCTGCGGTGGCTCTGGGCAGCATCCCAGGACCTGGCCGCGCATCTCCATGCTACCAGCACCTGTGAGGTGAGGCTGTCATGGGACTCGGGACCATACTCCTGCGCCGGTGGACAAGCCTTGCCCACGGCGCAGTGGCCCCTGAGAGGAGGACGCTCACAGCTCTATCCCATGGGCATGTCCCAATGGCTTCCCACATGCCCAGAGTGGAGGCCACACTGCAGCAGGGTGGGCAATGAGGCCCAGGGACTGGCCCTGCTCAGAGCCTCCCATGTCCCAGCCTCCATTCACGGTGACTGGCACCTGCTGCTGCTGCCCTCGCAACTGGGCAAAACTGACCCCCTCATCCACCCCGAGCAGAGCAGCGCAGGCAAGTGAGCAGCTGTGCTCACATCTCAGAAGCCCGTGAGTCTGGGATTCAAGTGGCTCAGGAGAACCCGCCTGGCCCAGCCTCGTCCGGGGCACACCCTGAACAGGCCACACCCACCCCTGTCTGCAGCTGATATCTTCAAGCTAAAAATTAAGTCATTTTAACTGTGTTCCAAGCTCTGTGTGGAGGGGACACCCTGTCCCCATCTGTTCTCAGGAAGACCAGCCACTACATGGACGCAGAAGGCAAAGCTGGGGCCTACCGGAGGCCAGGAGGTGGACTGTCAGGGCCCAAGACCTCAGGGGCGGGCGAGAGCCTCTTATCCAGGGGCCCTGAGCATTTTGAGCAGGCTGGCGGGCGGCAGGCGCATACCCAGAGGCAAGCCCTTGCAGCCCAGGGGCCCAGCAGCAGTGCAGGGTCAGGGGCTGTGGGAGGCAGGTCGGGTGAGAGGCCTGCAAAGCTGCCTGTGGAGCTGTGCCTGTAACCATGGGACTCACGAAATCCCTCGAGGAAGGGCTGTCAGGGACCAGGACACATGAGGGTGGGTGTGAGCAGGGCAGCAGCGCCTGCAGATGAGGTGGAATCCATATTCCAGGCCACTGACCAGATCAAGGGAGAGGACTGTCCAGGCACATGGTGAGGGAAGCACAGGACGTGCCCGCACACGTGCAGCTAACCCCAGAGACGCCCTGCACGAGCACAGGGCCCTCCACAGAGATGCCCCTGCCAATGGAGCTTGTGACCACCTTGCAGAGGGTCGAGACAACAGGGGTGCTACCAGAGGTGCTCGAAAAGAAGGCCCAGCCACACCCTGACAGCTGTCAGGGCTGTGGAGTAAGGACGGTCGTCCCCTGGATCATTCCCCGTGCCATTCACCTGGGGGACAGGGCTGGCCTGTGCACTGTGCTTCTGGCTGACAGAGCAGGACACACCCCAAGCTCCCGGGCACCCCGTACCGTTCACACTGAGCACCATGCCCACCGAGGCGTATCCAATCGTGTTCCGGGCCACACATTCATAGCGACCCACATCTGCGGTTCCAACGTCATTGATGGTCAAAAATCCTTCAGGGCTGATGTGAAACTTCCCACTTTCTGTTACCTGAACCCCATCCTGGAGCAAAACAATAAAAACAGTCTCAGCAACAAAGCTGAGAAACCAGGGGATTTTCCTGAGAGCGGGGAGGGGCGGCCGGGACTGCGGGACAGCGTCCCAGGCTGTGCGCAGAGGGGCCCAGGGGAACTCCCCAGGACTCTCACACACCTCTTGCAGGGGCAGAGCCTGGTACCAGAGAGGCTTCACCACAAGCGCAGGGACACTCGGGTAACTCCCCTGGGCTACAAGCTACGGTGGCAGGGCCCGGATAGAGGGGCACCTGGGACTGTCCCTGAGTGAAGGGTGTTTGGAACCCAGGACAACTTGGAGACAGAAAAGACAAGTCACACGTCAGGTCCAGGTGTGCGTGGAGAAGGCCACAGGCTGAAGGAGCTGGAGGGGGCCAGGACATCATTGGCCTGAGAACTGTGCCCTAAGGGGAGCCTGGCATGACCACCTGTCGCCCAGGGAGCACTTCCTGTCCACACTGAGTTCAATTAGCATTTTTGTATTGGATTGAGTAGTGACAGCAAATTAAAAATCAATTGATCAATCAAATAATGAGCACTGTCTCTATTGTCCATGAGGCTGCAGACCTACAGAGGGGGCTGGAGGGAGAGGGAGGACCTGCCACATGCACCTGCTCCTACTAGGAAGGGTATCCCTGAGAAGCCTGCGACACAAGCCTTTTTCTGCTGCAGGAAGTCTGTAGAAGGGTGGCAGCCTGCACCCTTCCGCCCACAGAGGAGCCAGGTGGGGTGGCTTCAGCCCCTACCTTGTTCCAGGTGATGGCCGGCTGTGGCTCGCCCTGGGAGCTGCATGGGAGCTGCACATTGGTGCCCACCTCCACCGTCAAGTCGCTGGGAACGCTGCTGAACACTGGGGTGACTAGAAGGAAGCACGGACGGCAGAAAGCTTTCAGAAGAGCGGAAACCCCACCTCAGTCACGCCAACCCAGAGGCTATGGGTGACACACCTCCCGGCCTCCCAGTGGCAACCAGGAAGAGCAAGGGGACCAGAGGGACAAGAGGTGGTCTGCCCCCACCCTCCATCTCGCGGCTTCTACCCTGGGCCCCAAGAGCAGCAGCACAGGTGGACAGCAACTTGGTCCTCTGCAATAGCCCCCAGGACTCCCCATGTCCAGGTGCCCAGAGTGCCCTGACCCACACCATGGGCAGGACAGACTGCTGGGCTGCACGTTCCACTGGGCCATCGGCTTAGAGAGCCTCTGCTCGCAGGCTGGAGAGCCATGCGAGAAGGGAGGGGCCACCAGCGGTGGGCTGGACGCCTCTCAGAACCCCACTGCCTGCACTCTCGCTGAGCAGGACAGGTCCTGACAAATCAGGGACTTGAAGGGCAGATCCATAAAGCCCAGAGCCCACCCAGAGGGTTGATAAGGGACGAGGCCCCCAGAGGCCCCCAGGATGCTCTCCTGGTCTTGATTTGATCTTCTCAGGGCAGCCAAGGGCCCTGAACATACCCTCTGCCCTCTGCCCCATCTCTGTGCATGGCAGGTGTAGCCTGAGAGGCCCGGTCCTCCTCAGCTCAGAGGCCTTTGTGCTGGAGACACTCCCTGACCTTTCCATGCTGGTCTACCAGGAGGGAGCGGGCAGCTGGGCCTCCTCTATCTAGAGGAGCAGGAAGTGAGACTTCCAGGAGGCCCGGGGAAGACAGGAGCCCAAGGGCAAAGGGGAGAGGAGACACTGTGCCTGGGGTCTGCAGAGCCAGACAGTCCTCAGCCCCACCAGGCAAGGGCAGCTGGGGGTCCTTCCCCAGAGTCCCCGGTGAACCAAAGGGAAGCAATGGGCTTCCCATCAGCAGGTCACTTAACCACGCTCAGTGCAAGCACGACTAAGACAGAGCGAAAGAGCCCGGGCGGGCTGCTACGGAAACACCCTGGGAACACGCTGGTGGGGAATCAAACACGAGGGGGAGGGGCGGTGGCAGCAGAGTGGGCTGCAGAGATCCCAATGCCGGGTCCAACCCCTCACCCCGCCCGCAGCGCCTACCTCGGGGCTGCACGGTCAGGTGCACCACCACCTTCTGGGAGCCGATGATGTTGACGGCCTGGCACTCATACTGGCCCTGGTCGTGCAGCGCCACCCCCGAGATCCTCAGTGTGCCTGAGGACAGCACCAGGTGCCGCCTGTCCACAGAGAGCTGGCTGCCTGCAAGGGGGAGCGTCAGTCACACGGCAGGGGCTGGGTGAGGCAGGAGGCGGGCCGCGGGGCATCAGGACTTTCTCTCTGGAAATGGCAGCCTTGCAGGAGCTGGGCTTCACCTGGGCCAGGAGGAGGCTGGTCCCAGCTGGGGGTGAGCAAGTCACCCTCCACCCAGCTGACGCCCTCAAGTGCCCAGGTGGGAGGCCACGCACACTGTGGGATCAGCTCAGGGAGGGATCAAACACAGTCCTGCACCTGGCCACTCCCAGCAAAGGGGCTAAGAAGAACCCACAATGGGGGAGAATAGGGGGTCAGGACTGCGTGGTGACTCTCAGGGGCTGGAGGGATTGACCCTAATTGTGTCTGAGAAGAGAGAACAGGAAAGGAGCTGGGGGCTGGAGCATTCAGAAGCCCGGGCTCCCCCAAGCAGGGGCCTGGCACATTCCTTTGTGGAGAAGCCTCTCCAGATCCCACAGGGTAGCTGCCTGAGGACAGGAATGTGTCTGTCCTTCAGTAGCCCTGAACTGGGTCCCTTGGTGGGACAAGTGGACATGGTAGCCCTCTGTTCAAGCCAGGGTGGCTGGGACGGTGTCTGGAAGGACGCCCCTGGGCTGAGGACAGATGGCTGGCAGTCTGGGGCAGATGTTTCCCCAGCAGCCTGGGTGCCTGCACGCCCCCAGCCCCATCCTGCTGGGCTGTGCCTCTCCCAAATGTGGCTGGGGGGACCCAAGAGTCACACTGTTGGCAGCCAGACACCAAGTGGACAGAGGGCAGCCGGCACTCTGGGTGTCAGAGTAAGCATGAGGCCGTGTGCTTTGGCATGTGCCATGAGGGACCCAGAGAGCTGCATCCCTCATGCTATGAGATGGGAGGCTTCTGATTAAAGGCAAGATGTATAGATCCAGGAGGCAAGCGCCCCAAGTCCCTTTAGCAAGGACAAAGCCTCGTGGCCTTCTGGCCACCTGTGCTGTGGACCCATGGGCACCTTGCCCTCTCTCAGCACCTGTCCCGTGGGGCATGGCCTCTGCTCGCCCTGTCTGGGAGATGCCAGGTTTGCAAGAGCTGGTTTCTCATGTCCTGAAGCTGTGGGCCCCGCAGGCCCGGGCTGGTGTTTTACCTCCCTTGGTCCAAGCGATGACTGGCTGCGGGTTGCCTGTCGCCTCACACTGGAAATCAACCGTTTGACCCTCAATGACCACTCTGTCCTCAGGAGTCACAGTGAACTGCGGAAGAGCTTCAGAAGGAAGAACATTTAAATGGGCAATGAAGGAGTGCACCGGACAAAAACGCTGCACCAGGAAGTGCCCAGGGCTGCAACAGGACACACCGTGGTGCACTGTCCACCTGCAGGTGTGCAAGGGGGAGGCACTGGAGGAAGACCCAGGCAGCAAAGCAGAAGGAACCCAGAAAGAGGGGTGTGTCCTCAGCACCACAGAGAGGTCTGCACTACAGCTCTGTGCACCAGCAGAGGCAGCTACAATGTGTCCAGAGAGGGAGGACAGGGTAGCTCAGCCTTGAGACAGACCAGCAAAAAGACACTGGTTCCTTCATCTGAATTAGTGTTTGCAAATGTTAAAACCCCACCTGGTGCAGTTGGGTGCAGTGGGAAGTTGTCACCGCTGCTGATGACAGCAAGCGACGGGCAGAGTGGAAGCCCATCTCACAGAAGGGACAAAGCTCAAGGAAGGAGCAGCCCACAACAATGGCCTTGGGCACAGGGAAGCAGAGTCTCGGCTTGTCGGGGGCAGGACCCAGCTGGAGGAAGAGGCGTGGGCAAGGGAACGAGTCGTCCACCGTCTGTTCCTGGGCATTGTTCAGGGCTTCCTGATGGACACCCCACTTGGCATCTCATCTAAAAGTTCTCCCTCAGTTTAGGGTCAACTAAGTGGCTTGGAAATGCACTGCGATGACCTTAAAGCTGCCTACTCCCCAGGGTCCTGCGCTCAGATGCTGACCTCAGGGCAGGACTGAAAGCTGCCTGAAAGGTACAGGACTGATGGCCACCAGAGGACACAGGCATTCATGTCCCCCAGTGCTCAGGGCTGTCCACACCACAGCCCACAGGCAAAGCCCCATGCTGAAGAAAACCAGCAATCAATGGTCATGGCAATCAGTCGAGTGGGTGAGTGAGTGTTGTCGGCAAAAACAAAGACAGGGCTGTGGTTGTGGCTCAGCGGCAGAGCGCTCACTTAGCACATGCGAGGCCCTGGGTTCAATCCTCAGCACCACATAAAAATAAATAAATAAAATGAAGGTATTGTGTTCAACTACAGCTAAAAAATAAATATTAAGAAAAAGTATGTTGACACCCAATTCAAGTCAAATTGTGGTATATGTGTATTAAGAATTGAAATGCAAAAAAACTCCAAAAGGCATAAATTGGCATGAACATACTTTATATACAGAGATATGAAAAATTGTGCCCTATATGTGTAATAAGAATTGTGATGTTTTCCACTGCTGTCATGTAGTTAAAAATTTTTTTAAAAATCTAAAAATAAATAAATAAAAGCTTAAAATTAAAAAAAAAAATAACAAAGGGAGCCAGGGGACAAAGGCCGGGGCTTTTGGTGGAGCCACAGCAGGCGCAGGCAGCTTCCAGAGGGGCTGTGGGGACAGCGCTGAGGAGGCGGTCAGGCTGCAGAGCCAGTGGCCCTGACACGCACACGGTGCTCACCCTGGACGATGATGAAGGCGGTGGCATGGATGCTGTCGATGCCGTTGGAGGCAAAGCAGGTGTACTCCCCGCTGTCTCCGGGGGCCACATTCTGTATGTACAGGCCACCAGAGGGTGTGATGTTCACCCGGGGGTCGGCGGGCAGGGCTGTGCGGTCCCCTCGGGTCCAGGAGATCCGCGGTGGGGGGTGGCCCGTGGCGCTGCACTCCAGCGTAACGCTCTCTCCCACCAGCACCTCCGTGTTCTGCGGCTGGATCACAAAAGCCGGTCGCGCTGTCACAAACAGAAAACCTCAGTTAATTTCTTCCAGTTTCACTGTTTGTTTGTTTTTTTCTTGATAGTTTCGGTTGAGGCTGTTCATCCATTCCAGTGATCTCAATCACATGGAACAGAATTTATGAGCTTACTTTCTTGCGATCGTTCTTTTTATCAAGAAATGTGCAGATAACGAGGATCCAGGGCATAGGTGGGAAGCGCACCTCTGCCCATAGCAGCTGCAGTGCCAGGTGAGCACCTGCCCATCTCCTGGGTAGACTCCCGGCCCCCTGGAGCTCACTCCAGCTGGCTCTACATGCACGGTGCCCATCCTGCTAAGCCAGTAGCTCCTACTGGCACAAAATATAGTCTCTAAATTATATTCAGACCTTATAAAATGTCAATTTCATCACAAAAAGAAAAATGAAACTACATTGAGATAATATTTTTCAAATCTAAATCTATAAAAAATAAATGAATTCTACACATTTACTATGTGTTCTATGGGTGTGAATGGAAATAGAGCCCTCGCACACTGGTGGGCAGGGTAGGGACAGAACTGAGAGCCCACCTGGACAAATACAGCCATTCATGCCCAAACCCAAACTGTAAACTGTACGTACTCTTCCACGAAGAAATTAGCCCAGTAGGAATTTAACCCATAGAAACTTTCTAAAGCATGTAACAGGACATACATGTGTACAGATCTTTTGTCTGTGTTTCTTTGGGCCAACAACCTTTAGCCACATATCTGAGATCCAAAAATCTCCAAAGTCAATTATTTTTTCACTGTTTGTTTGTTTGCAAAACTTGGCTGTCCACAGAAGGCCGCTTCCAGTCTTTGTTTACTCCACTTCCTGTGAACATTCAGTGTCCTGTAGGACACTAGTAATGGTTTCCAAGGGTGCTGTCCAAGACTCGACATTGGTAAACGGATTTGCTCTGTGTTACAGCAAGGAAGAGAGAACTCAGAGAGATATGTTTCACAGACTGAAAAGCACACAGAAAACCAGGAGCACATGATTAAGACGGGTGATGACATTTTGGAGAAAAAGGTAGAAAGAGTAGCTTCAGCCTTCAGTAGTTCATGACACAGTAATTTTCAGAATCCTGCAAGACCACGACTGCCTTTGCATTTGCCTTGGAGTGTCCTAGCATGTCCCTGGATTTGAGCTGACCACAGGCCGGAGGCCCCCTCATTAATCACCTAGGACCCAGTGCTTTGGGAGTCTCGAGCAACAACCCTGTGTCCACTGTGAGATTAATGCTTCCTACTTTACGGGGCTGGGGTGCAAGGAAAGGAGAAGCAGATGGTCAGGATGGCTCCTGTGCAATGCCCTCCACGTACCTGGAGACCCAAAGTACCTGAGGGTCACCTCCTGTGTCTTCACTTCTCCAGCTACATTTTTCGCCATGCACTGGTAGATGCCCTGGTCTGTCTCCTGCGTATTCTGGATCATCAGGGTCCCATCGTCCAGCAGGTTTAGGCGGGAGTCTGTCTTCATGCTCAGCTCATTACTGCAAACACAGAGATCTGATGCTCTCGAATGCTTGTGCACAGGCTGTGCCCCGCCCATCCCAGACACAGGCAGCCCCAGCACAGGGTCCCAGCAGCCCAGAGTGCAGGCAGCAGGGAGAGGTGCGGGAGGGCAAGACCTGACTGCAGGACGCCCGTTCCTTAGCTGCACTTCTGAGAAAGCACCTCTCAGTGCACACAGGTGTGCGCACTACCCCACGTTCAACCCACCTCACCCTTCCAAAGTGGTTGTCATTCCTAGTGGGAAGAAGCAGCAAGATGGGGGAAATTCAGAAGAAAATTTTCCTTTGTTTTTGGCAAATTAAATAAAAAGAAATCACCAAATGCGAGAGATACACCTATCTGTAGTCCCAAGACCAATGGGGGTGGGAGCACCCCGTGGCCCAGCACCTGGGAGGCAGAGGCGGGGGACTGACCCCATCACAAACAAGAACCAAAACCCCAGAAGCTGCTGCTCGGTCCCTTTTGGGGATTCGGTGGGCCCTTGTGCCTGCCCTGTTCCAGGGGCAAGGACCACTGCTACACCCAGGCTGTGGGGCCCAGGCCTCAGTCCTCACTGTGATCTCCTGCCACCCTGCACAGCAAGAAAGGCCAGCATGCATCAGCTCCTTGTCCAGCCCGGCCACCTTTAGCATCTGACCACTGTGTGAATCTGCCTGAGGCCTCTCTGTTTGGATGCACATGAAGAGGGGGCAGGGCAGGCTGCCGTCCCTTAGATGGCACGAGAACAGGCTGTTGCATTCAGCTGCAGAAAGCAGCAGATCTAGAGAGAAGTCTGTGCCACCAGGTCATCAGGATGGAGCAACCACTTCAAAAGTTCAAGCAACGCAGGCCTCAGCCTGGCCAACCTCTGCCTCGGCTCCCTAAGACACCGGCAAAGTGGGGACTGTGCCCCATCACGAGGGCAGAAGGAACTGAAAGCACTTCCCAGGCATCTGGGAAACGCACAGGCGAGCTCCCAAGAGGGAGGCTGGCTCCCGCGGCACAACCGCCTCTACCCACCTGCTCACCATCTGCTGTGCCCGCCAGAGAACACCCAGAGAAACCCATCCCTGCCCAGGCTTTCACCTCGTCACCTGGGCCCAGGAGTGGCATGTACTGACGTGGCCCAGTCCCTTCCTAGACACTAGGTGAGCCACTGGCGGCAGGTAGACAGCAGAGGAGGCCCCCAGGGGAGGCTGCCCAGGGGAGGCAGGAGGGCACAGGTCACACCTCACAAGGTCGGCTCCCGCTTTGACACATTTGGAGCTGCTGCGATCGTATCTTTCAGCATTGAGTTTTTTCATTTATAAAATATCACTATGAAGGTTCTGGACCAAATTTATACTTCTCTACCACTGAAATATAACAATGTCCTATTCTGGACTGTAAGTCTCATCATTGACCCCAGCCACCCGAGGCAACGAGGTTTCTGAGGAGTTGGACAGCGTCTCACACTTAGCCCAGGGCTGATGTGACCCTTCAGATAGGAGGACCAGAGCTCTGGACTTGGCACAAACCTCCAACAACTTCCCCTATTCTGCGCCGCCTTTCGACCAGGCCCTGACAGGTATCCGGTGTCACCTGGCCACTCTCACCTTCGCCTGTCAATACGGCTTCACCCGAGATGGAGAATGTGCTCTGAGATCTGGCCCTGGCTGGAAGAAGGGCCACTGGGTGTTTTCTGAGCTGCCTGGCCCTGATGTGGCTCTGATCTGAGATAGCTCCGGGCTCCTTCCAGCCTGGACGTGGCCAGCAAGCTCATGGGGAGTCTGACCAATGGTAAGACGAGGCGCAAGGGCGCCCCTTGGTCCCCTGGCTTGCGCACCTGGGGATGCTCAGGACTTCCTCCTAAGGATTCCTTTTTCAAAACAGATGCTTAAAAGTGTTTCACGTCAACATGGACAAGGGACTTGCCCCCAGGTGCCCTCCAGTCACCTGGCCAGATGCCCCCAGTCCTTTGCCCACACACAACCCAATCCCTACCTCATTGCGGTCCTTTCTTCCCTTTCCTTACCTTCCCTCTCCCCTCCGCACAACATCCAGACCCAGCTGGGGACTAGGTGCTCCCCACACTCGGGCCCACCTCGGTCTGGCCTGCATGTAAGGGTCAGCTTCCAGGACCTCCCTTGGTTGTCCTGGAGCCATCCCCAGCTTATCAGCCCCTGGAAATGCTTTCGGAAGGAGAGGGAGTGCCCTGGGTCAAGAGGGCTGAACCCCAGTACCTGAGGAGCACAGCCCTCCTCCCACACTGGTGTTGCTGGAGACACTGCCCCAGGACACCCCTCAGGTCTGGCCGCCAAGCCCAGGTCCAAAGCCTGCTAACGCAATGGTCAGACACCAGGAGGCCCTGCCAGAGGAAGAGGGTGGCCAGAGACCAACCAGCAGGACACGGCCCGGTTCCGGCCAGGCAGGGAGTGATGAGGGCCAGGTCTGTGGCTGGCCTCGGAGTGAGCCCAGGAAGGAGGCACCACTTCACCCGGGCGCTGCGTCTCCCTTACGCCTTCCCCAGCTGGCAGAGGAAGATCAGGTGGTGTCTGGCAGGGTGGTGACCGTTGAGCCCCTGGACACAGCACGAGACTCAGAAGCACTGTGCTCCCAGCGTGAAGAGCGTTTCACCAACTCCCAACTCACTTGTTTCGAAGCCAGATGATCTCAGGCTTGGGGTTGCCTTCCGCCCGACAGGTGAAGTACACAGTGTTCCCGGGCACCACGTCCGCGTCCTGCGGCTCTGACGTGATCCGAGGCCTCTCTGTGCCCGACAAAGAGGGAAAACCTTCTCAGTCTAAACCACAGAGTGGACAAATAAGAATGCAGGTGGAATCCCTACCATCAAGAGAAAATTCCCAAACGCGCAGCATGACCACAAACACTCCCTGCAGAGACAGCTCTGCCCGGAAGCTTCACAGCACCCTCCAGCTCCCAGGTGCCAGGCTGAGGATGTCAGAGGGCTGGCTTGGGGGTGGCCAGGAAAGCATCAGGGATGACCTTCACGTGGTGCGCAAACGCCCTTTAGCTAGGGGCACGCCTGCGAGAGGGTGCTGCACGGACTCTGCTCCAGTAAACACGAGAGCAGCAGCTGCGGCTCCTTGGCTGGTGGCCCCGAGAGGATGGGCAGGGAGGGGCCTGCTGCGGCAGCTGTCCTACCCCACCCTGAGGAGGGCCGTCCCTCCCACCGCTTGGGAATGGCCAGGAGCCGCCCTCACGTCCCTGAGGCCAGAGGCTCCTAGCTCCATATCCATCAGCACCCAGCTGTCCAGGCACCGTGTCCCAGCAGCCGTCCCTCGTGGGCTTGAGCTGTGCATGCAGCTGCCAGCTCCACAGGCTCCTGTGAGGAACTGGGCTTGAGGAAGGGGCAGGCATGTATCCCCCTGCCTGGCCAGCCGTCAACTAACCCAGCCTTGAGGTTTCCTGCAAGCTGAGGGCACCACACAGGGAAGAGCAAGCATGTGCTGAGTGTGTGCACTGCACGGCCCTCAGGCCTAGAGGCACAGACTCCTGTGCAGCAGCCCAGGAACTCGACCCCACGGCAGCCCCAGGCAGCCCAGGCCAGGAACACCACTCCTCTGCCTGCTGTCCACGTGTCTGCCTCCTCATGGTCCTCACTGCTGCAGCCGTGGGCTGGCCTCCAGCACCCTCCCCTGATGTAGTTCTTTCTAGAGCATAAACCTCGGACCTCATTTTCTAAATCCCCCTTGGCTCTCCACTGCTATTTAAAAACCCGTTACTATTTGTTTCATTGCTCAGGCTGCACAGCTCTGTAAATATCCTAAAACCCACTAAGCTGCACATGTCAACAAGGTGGCGTGTCCCCTGTGTGCACAACACCTCAACAGAGCGGCTACAATTGCAATTAGCTGCTGGCAGGCAGGCCACAGAGCCGTGGTGAGGCTCTCCCCAGTGCACCCTCAGCTCTGACACCCTGTGGAGGCTCCCAGCTGGCTCCCCAGAGCCTTCGAAATGGGATGGCTGGCAGGAAGGTGTGGGGAACCTCTGGGTTGAAGGCAGCAGCAGGACAGGCAGAGGACACCAAGTCACAACTCAGGAGCCAGGCAGAGCTCTGCCGGTCCAGGAGATGCCAGGCCTTGTGCCCCCCCCGCCCCCAGGTGAGTTCTGCCCCTGGGGTAGCTGCAGCCACGGGAGGGGTAGTGGCAGGGAGTTTGCTTATTTCTGCGAAGAAACCTGCAAAGGGGCTCAGCTGCTTCTTCAAGACTCGGCAGGGCAGAGCCTCATGAAGCAGAGGCCTCGCCCACCTGGACCTGAGGCTTGGCAGACTGCGTGACGGTGGCTGCAGGCACAGGCTGACCAGCAGGTGCTGACCTGCTGGGTGATGCAGCCTGGTTGGGCGCAGAACCCACTCACCACAGTTCAGCTCCTCTGGGGTGATGGTCGCCACCGATCTTCCCTGGATGCGTCTGGGATATTCGCAGGTGGCCGCCGCCTGTGCGTTCCCAGACTGCGCATAAGCCTTCAGCAGATCTGCCAGCCACAGTATCTCACAGTCACAGTGAAGTGCGTTGGAGTCCAGTCGCCTGTGGGAAGAAGGGGCAGCCGGTGAGAACTAGAAGCCGTGGGACTCCTAGGCTCGGGGTCCTGACCCACAGCCTGCCAGGCAGTCCATTCTGCCTACAACGGGAGGAACCCCAAGCCCTCCCGTCCTGCCGGGTACACACATCCACCCAAGAAGACCCCCAAGGCCCTGAAGAGGGACAGGACTGCAGCTTTAAATTCCAAAGAAAGGGACACGGGGGGTGGACAGGTCAGGAGTCCCTGGAGACTAGGCAGAGCTGTTCCACAGGTCAGTGACGTAAGCCATGCAGCTGTCCTTCCCCGAGCCTCCCGCCCCAGGCACCAGGGCGTTCCCTCCCTGGGGAGTGAGGCAGGGGCACCTCCTGCCTGGGCCCAGGCTGTCCCAGGAAGTGTCTGGTGGAAGCACCACGAGGCCTGCCCATGGTCTCAACAGGTGAACCAGCAGGACTTCCGTGGGCACTGTCCCCACCTGGGAGAAGGCCTGAGATGGGAGCAGGATCACGCCCAGGGCTGCTGTGAGGGTCTGCACTGGGCATCATCGCAAGCCCTCACTCGGGGCCTGGTGCCTGCAGGGAAGACCACACCCCACCTGCCTTCTCCAGGACGTGGGCTCAGATGTGCGCCAGCCCCACTCCCGCACTCTCTGGCCAGCCTCTGCAGACAGGCTGCACCTTCGGGGTACCTGGTTCTCAGGTGAGAAGGCTGCCAGGTGGGCCCAGCACCCGCACTAGGCGGGGCTGAGCCCCGCCCGGGCGCCAACTCCCCAGTGCGCTCTGAGCTGCAGCACTAGGAGGGCAGGGGATGAGGGACGGAAGGCCGCAGGGCCCTGTGGAGACGGCTTCCTACTCACAATCTTTTCATGGACTCCAAGTGATTGAATGTCCCAGGAACCAAGTGTGTGATCCTGTTGTTATGTAAAAATCTGTTGAAAGAGAATGTGACAAACCCATTTTTAGGAAAACTTCTTAGAGATGTAGAAAAGAGTACAAGCAAATATACAAACTTTTAAGAATTCTTATTGATCCCACATTTACTTAATAGACATGGATTCCAGGATGCTTTGGAGTTCAGAAAAACAACCGGATCTTTTTCCTGTTTCATCACCATGCCCAACAGAGAGAGATTCAGATCCCACCTTGGAAGCGTTAGGCCAGGAAGGCAGACCCACAGGGGCAGTGAGCAGGGCGAGCCCAGGGAGGACAGTGGAGGGTTAGAGAGAGCCCAAGAGGCCTTGCCCGGGGCCCAGGACCCCCTGCACTGAGGCAGAGGACACAGTCCAGCCTGCCTGGGAGACACCCCGAGGACCTTTAAAGGAAGAACAAAAGTCAACTCACAGCCTCTCCAGCTTGGGTAAGTGCTGAAAGGAGGCTGGGTCCAGAGTCTCTATTTGGTTAAAGTGCAGGTATCTGGAGTTCAGAAAAAGAAACAGTGTGATCAATTTAATGACTTTCAGACCTAGATTCTCTGTCAAAAACCTTTTTCTAAGTCATTTCACGTTTGTAAGTCAATAGATAACTCTGGATTTCCTGGGATCAATCAGGAGGCGTAAGCTCGGCTGAAGTCACGCAGATGCCGAGCGGTGGAAGCGGGTTTGGCTGCTGGCTGGGCCTCCCTGAGCCCACAGATGGACAAGCACAGACACGCAGTCTTGAGACACAGGAACCCCCTCTCCAACCTCCATGCATGGCAGGTCCCTGGATGCTGTGTCAGCACACTGAGATGGCACCAGAGGCCACAGGGGAAATGGCACCACGCCGAGTCCGAGGCCCCTTTCCTCCAGGGTCCCCCCAGAGCAAAGTACCTTCGTCCACACGTCTCCCCATTTAGGACATCTCCCTGCTTTCCGCAATTTGTGGATTTCTGGTGCAATTAATTGATTCTGCTGCATACCAGTTTCTCACTTTGGAAGTCAAATTGGTGGGATTTTTTTCTTCAAGTGAAACACCGTTGTGCTTCTCACACACCTCACGATGCTTCTAAGGTAGATCTCTGCCTGCACTGGCATGGAGACAGCCCCCAATCCCCACCCTCGGGGGCTAGAGGTCAAAATGAGCGGCAGGACCAATGCCCTGCCCTTCCACAAATCCCAACCAAAGCCGGCCCACCCCAGGTGACCACTTTCCAACATCTCTGTCACCTCAACTTCTGCCCTGGTAGCTCCCCAGGTATAGCTGCTCAGGTCTCTGAAGGCCACCCAGGCTGGCCACTCCTGTGCAGGAGCTCAGTACTCCGTGGCCTCCTTGCCTCTCCTAGGGTAGGTCTGTGCCCACTGTCCTCCACACAAGACAAGGAAGGAGTGCCACAGGAAGAGGAAGGCCAGTGGATGTCACGGGATGGCATTTGCCCAAGTGGTCCCCAAGGAGATAGGACCAAACAAAAATCCTCAGTCCCCGTCATAGGGCGCTGCATCTGTACTGGGCAGCAGGGGTCCAGAGCATGGACCTGGGTGGGCCTGGGCTCCTGTGCCCAGCACGGACACCAGAGGAAGGGCTCTGCTAACTCCAGCGGGGGAGTCCTGAGCTACACAGGGGAGAGGGCCCACAGGATAAAGAGAGGGGCCATGCCAGGCCCTGCAGAGTCCTCTCACCCTGACCCACAGGGTAGGCTCTCCAGTAGAGGGCAGGAGGACCCTGATGCCCTGCTTTAGAAGGCACCAACAGAAGGCTGCCATCAGGAGTTGGAACCCTGTATGGCTGGGGTTCTGGACAGCCATGGGCGCCTTCACCCCTCCCTGGACAGCCAAGGAAACAGGACAGGAAGTGACTCCCCATGTGCATGGAGGACACCCTGAGCTCAGACCCAAGCTCCTGACTCTGGCAGGCTTTTGATCCATACCAACAGCTTCCCAAAGAACAGCTCAGAGACTCTCAAAGACCTTGTGGCCTCCCAGCCGTGCTCCGGGCTCGTGCTTCCCAGCTCCCAGTGGCTGGTGTGAATGCACATCTTCTAAGGTTGGGGCTGGAGTGGGCTCAGGGCACAGGGGTGGGGTTCCCAATCACAGAGTGCTGGCCCTCGCAGCCTCAGTCTGCATACCCGGTGGAGAGGCTGTGAGCCCAGCCGCTGTGGACAGGCAGGTCACCCTAATGCTGCCAGAGGCAGCTGCCTCTGGTCCTCCTGGATGCACTGAGACCAGCGTGGAGTGAAGCCCAAGTTCCTGCAGCAGGAACAGCTCCTCCCTTGCCTTGCTTCCCCCGCCCTGGGCCCCTCCTTCCTCAAAGCTCACAGGCGCCCCACCCCCTGAGGCTGCCTCGCACCCCAGCACCCGCAGGCTTCCACAGCTGCCCCAACTACCATTACATCCCCACGGCATGAATACCTCGCTGCACACAGGGCTTGTTCCTTTGCAAAGGCCCTGGGTGCTTTCTCCACCTCCCCATGTGAGCACAGACTGCACGCACCTTACACAGGACTTCTGCACCCACATACTGGTGCCCCCTGTGTTAAGCCCAGGAGACCTGCTCTCACTTGAAGGAGGCTCTTGTTCAGACGCATGGACTCAGGTGCCCTGAGTGTGCTCCTGCAGCTCCAGGCTCCGGGGCGGCCTCCAGCTCTGCCTGCTGTGCCCAGTCACCCCGTGACAGGTGAAGGCAGACCCAGGGCTGGAGCAGAAGACCTCCCACTGCAGGGCAAGCCGCTGCCCTCCATCCCTGAGGGGCGTTAACTGCAGTAACTGCAGTCCCTGGAGGACTGGCAGGTTCACTTGACAGAAAGACATTGCTGGTTTTACCAGAACTTTCTACTCAGAAATCAACATGCTGACTTTATAACAAAGTACAACTTCACATGTAGCCAAAGAAACAGCATTAAGTCACAGGCAACTCCACTAACTAATCCAGCAAGGAGAGGAAAGTTTGTCTTCTTCCAAATCATGGCATCATGGCTGAAGAAGCTAACCCCACATGCACAGTCACAAAGAGGAAATAATGCAGCCAGGAGCAGAGGTGCCCAGCTGCAATCCTGCCACTCAGGAGGCTGAGGCAAGAGGATGCAAGTGTGAGGCCAGTCTCTGAGTGAGGCTCTGTCATAAAGAGGACTGGCCCCGCAGCTCAGGGGAAAGTGCCCGGTCTCCAAAAGGGAAATAATGTGCAGTGGGAACCACCAGGCCCCACGAGGCCCAGGACAATACCACTGGCTCTTGTATGCACATCTGTCTCTCCCTTGAAACATGAGCAGTTTTCACCATGAAACAGGGAATCAATCCCTCTTATTGTTCTGGGAACCATGAGTGTCCACTCTGGGTCTGGGGCACAGAAGCAGCCCAGCAAACCTCTGCTCTTGGGTGGGTGAGGGGTGGACCGGGTGGGAGGTGGCACAGACGGGGAATGGCCCGTCAGGCCCTCACAGCAACATGCACGGCCTCCGACACCTCGTGGAGCTAACATGCATCATGCAACCAGCTCCACAGCTCCTCCCGTGGGGGCAAAGAGGCAGGTGTCATCCAGGACACTGAAGCACAGAGGAGAGGGCACTTACAGTTGCTCTAGAGAGGCAAGTCCCGTAAACGCTTGCCTGTCAATTGACTGGATCTCATTCTTGTACAAATAGCTGAAACAAGAAACATGGAGGAGTGTTAGCACAGGTGAGGGCACTCTGCAGATGGGTAAGAGAAACAGGGGCACGTGAAGCCGGGCCTACAGTCCCGACTGCTTTGGAAGACAACACAGCAGGACACAACAGGCTCCGCCCTGCGAAGGGTCCTTTCTGCATCTCAAAAGGATCAAAAGCAGGGGGACCCACTGGGGCGAACTCTGCTTCCCCCACTGCCCCAGGGAGCAGGGGCCGCACTCTGCTTCTAAGCCTGGAGGAAACATGAGCGTCTCCCTGCACACACACAAGATGCCTGGGATGAGATCACACAGACAGGCTTCTGGAAGTCCTGAAGTCACATGGGCCGGGGTCACCAGGAAGCCCAGGGTGTCCTGAGCCGCTCACCGCCTAGAACCCGCTTACCGAAGGAGCGGCGGGCCTCTCCGAGGAGCTCCGGGGCCAGCTGCGGCCTGCTCTGCGAGGCCTGGGAACCCAAGTGCCGCAGTCTGGCTGGGCACAAATGCCGCAGTCTGGCTGGGCACACAATCACGAGCCACCACACAGCTTGTAGATTCAAACAGCAACTCTATTCCCGAACTCACACCAGCCGTCTACAATCACGTTCTGGGGAAATCCACGTTCTCTGCCCAAATCCACCCCCACTGGGCTTCTGTCTCCCCAAAAATACTGTCTGAATCCCGTGAGAACTCAAGGGGAACTCAGGCAGCAGGATACGCCCTATTCCCAGCAGGAATAATCTTAAACCTTAAACCTGGAACCTAAACCGGGAACGCCCTAAACCCGATTATCCTAAACCGGGAACACCCTAATCCGCCCTGGTCCTTGAGCAAGGTCACCTGCATGCAATGTCACTGCAAAATGTCCTATTTCCACGAGTCCTTCCACTAAGCAACATGGGGTACGCTGGCAAGGAAATTGTCATACCTACTTGGCTAATGGCTCCCAGCACCCAAGATGCAGTCCATATTTTTAAATGGTAAAATCTCCAAAGGAAGAATGAGTTGTGAGAAATGAAAATCACATGGAATCCATATTTCAGGGTCCACAGGAAAGTCTGCTGGAACCTGCCTGCACTCACCCTCTCACGCGGGTCTGAGTTCGTGCCATGTGGCTAAGACAGCCCGGAATGTGGCCTGCTCGTCCTGAGCCCATCTGAGGGGTGAAGGCTCTCAACACAGTCCCCCTGGTGTGCGTGTGGGCTTTGGGCCTGACCTGCCAGGGCTTCCTCACACCACAGCCCAGCAGCAGCAGGTCTCTGGTGACCTGGGGGCGCTCTGCAGGAGTACGGCTCCCACCTCCGACATGGCTGCTACTGTGGCTTATGATAATCCACTGGGCTTTATCTCTGCGGCAGGTGGACTGAAGGTCCAGATCCCTCCACTCCCCTCAGCAGACACCTCCCTGCAAAGCCCTGCCCTGGTGGCGAGTCACCGAGCGATCCCCCTGCATGGACAGCATGTTCTGCCCTAGCACTTCTCATGCCACAGTTTCCGCAGGACAAAGTGCTTCACTGTATTCAACTGATGTCTGGTGCAGGACCTGGTTTACAGAACTGAAGGTGCTCTTGGGCTGCTGCAATCCATCCCAGTGGTCCTTGCCCTCCTCCCTCTGAGCAAATCCACTGAGGTGACCTCACAATAGTCTCGAGCCTTTGCACCTTGGCTGGACACCCGGGCCAGAGCCCAGCAGTGCCCGGCAGCCTGGAAAGGCAGGCAGCTTGCGGGGGGCCTGACGCCAGTGCCACCTGTGTGAGAGGACGACCTTTCTGTGCCTGGGTTTCTTCTTCTATAAAGTGGACAGAATCACTGCATAAGTATGTGTGAAGCCCTCAGGTGTGGCCCTAACCTGTAATCCCAGCCATTTGGGAGGCTGAAGCAGGAGGGTCCCAAATTCAAGGCCAACCTGGGCAAATTAGCAAGAGCTTGCCTCAAAATAAAAAATACAAGAGGGCTGGAGGTACAGTTCAGTGGCAGAGCACCCTGGGTTCAATCCCTAGGACTGCAATATATAAGTAAATGAAATTAAAACCCAAGAAAGTTTAAAAATAAAGACACTGAGGCAGAACTTCGTGGGAACAGCTGGTATTGCTCTTCCAATAATGAATGATGATGCTCTTCTTCCTTATTGCAGTTGCCTCTTTGACCATGAGTTCTGACTACAACACTCTTCGCACTAGGAAATGCAAGTTAAGGAGGGTCCCCAGAAGTACTGGGGGTCCAGGACAGAAGGTCTACACAACTTCCAAAACTGTGCTGCCAAATACCCAAGGCCAGAGCAGCCAAAGAGCCTCAGGAGAGCTCCACACTGGAGCAGGAGGCGGTGGTCAAGCAGGCAGACTGACCAGATTTCCCAGGCACCTAGAGCAGCACCAGGACCTACGCACAGCCAGCCTGGGACCAGGGCCGCCTGCCAGTTCTGCCCTGTGAGGTGCCAGTTTCCAGCAAGACTGCCTCCGGAACGAGCAGCCCACCCCCTGATCCTGCCCCAGTAATCTGTGCCCACCACCTGGGGAGGGAGGGCAGACAGCTGGGCAGGAGCCCCCGAGTGAGCAAGGGATGGTGGGCCTTGGCAGGTGGAGCTGAAAGGGTTTGTGAAGAAATGGCCTCCCTCACCTCCCGGCAGGGAGGGTGTCTACAGAGGATAAATTGCCCCTCACTAGTTTAAAACCAAGAGCAAAACAGAACCACTTAACACACACACAGCCCGACACTGCCGTCAGCCGCCTGCTCTACTCCTCAGAACTGCAAACACTCCTGGACCTGCAGGGGACTGCAACTGCAGCCCAGAGGCAAACCAGAGTCAGGGAGGACGCAGACCTCCCTCACGTCCAGCGGCACACAGGGCTCCAATGTCCACACCGCACGGGAAATCAGCATTAAGGCAAAGGTGGTGGAGAAAACAGTCTACATATAACACTCTGAATGAGGAGAGCATTTTAATAAGCAGAGTTAGGGAGGTCTACGATTAGGAACCACTGAACATCTAAAATAAAGAGAGATTTCAAAACGTACACCAACACCAAGAAGATGGCTTCGCTTTAACTATCAACATAAAAAAGACGTTTAGGTTGTTTTGTTCCAATAAATAACAAGTGATGTAAATCCTTCATTAAAAATGGCTCTCCTTGGAAAGTTATCTACATCCTAAAAAGAAAGAGTGATTTGATCAAAGCAAGCAGCATGTGCTTCTAATCTGGCTGGATCCAGGTGAAATCTAAGTCCAGTGCCGTCCATCTCCAACCTTTCTGGGTTTAAAATACGTATGTGGACAGTACCCAGCGGGCCCTCAAGGAGAAGCCATTTCTGAACTGCAAAACTGACTTCAACTAGCAGATACTTTTAATCAAAATGAATTTTAAAAAGGTAAAATAGAATTTAAGTAGATTAGACTAAAATTTCAAATCAGCCAGGGGACAAGAAAAACAGCAGGAATTAATGGCGTTCCACGTGGATTAGTCATTTCCTTTGTCTGTCCTCACAGCTGGAGAAGCCCTGGAGATGGCCACTGAGCTTGCATACGCAGACGCCCTCAGTTGTGTGTCTGAGCCTGCTGCCGCCTCCGCCTCCAGACCTGGGGACCAGAGGCTGTGCCCACAAGCCCACAGCTGACCTCCCCTGAGCACAGCAGCTGGACACTGTGGAGCACAAAGGCTGGCTCCGCCCAGCAGTGAAGGCCCACTGGAAATGTCACTCACACGCCACTCACCTAGAGGCAAGGCTCCAGCTTGTGCCTGTGCAGAGCACACACACTCCTGTACCTCGGGGGTCTAAGCACAGACAGCCCACCCTGAGGGGTAAAGGACGGATGGTTAACTTACAGATATTTTAAATTTTCCAGGTCTTCAAACGCTCCGCTCGGGATCTTCTTGATCTGATTATTGTTGAGAAGCCTGTGAAAAACAGAGACCCTCCAGGTTATGCTGAGCAAAACCCTGCTTAGCCACGGGCAAGGCTGGGTCATGACTGCCCCTCAGACCTGCTGCCCAGTCAGCAACCGCGGATTCCACAGGACGGGCGTGGCCCCAGCTTGCGACCCACAGCCCCATACCCTGCTCCAGCAGCGTCCACATCCCTCCATGAGCATTCACCTTCACGCACACTGGAGAAGGCCATCCTGCCTCCCGTGAAAGGCACATCTCCTGCCAACCTCTCTGCACCTGTCTCCAGCCAGGGCTGTAACCCACTTGGAACAACTGTGAGGTTTAGGAGGGTCCCACACAGTGTCACTGGAAGTAGAAGCTACGCCCGCTTCCACAGATGAGAAGTTGGTGGGCACAGCCACCACATGCCCTGCCCTCAGGGGACCTGGCTGGCTCCTTCTCCCCACAGCCCTGCACCCAGGCCTAGCGCTCAGTCCTGGTGCCTAAGAGAGACCTGCGCATTCTAGAGAGACTGGTGTGCTGCCCCCACACTGCCCTCCAGGAGGTCCGAGCTCTGCAGCATAACTGTCTGCATGTCAAGCCCACCTACCTCCATGCCAAGCTCAGCAGAGGTGCTGTCCTGCTCAACCCACAGCAGGGAAGCAAACCCACCCCATCCAGGAAGGAGCTGGGCACAAGGCCATGGGCGTGGAACATGCAAATGCCACCCCACTGTCCATCTCCAGCTGTCCCCATCATGCAGACTGGAGATGGCCTGCAGGTACCTGGTCAGGACCCTGCTTCTCCTACTGGACACCACCGAGCATTCTGACTTACAGTGTGTTCAAGTTCCTCAGCCGCCGGAAAGCCCCGGGTTGGATCTCTCTGATCCTGTTGAAGCGAAGGTCCCTGTGAAGACAGAGGAAATGCTGCGATCCCGAGAGCCCAGCCAGCAGCACTCCTGCTGCTTCTGCTGTGCTGCACGGTGCAGAAGGCGTTTACAGATTAGATCTGGGTCCCGGAGTAGAATCGCAGGCACCACCTATATGCCCCCTGTTCAGCTGACGCCCCAGAACGTGGGCCTTCAGATAGTCTGAGGATAGCGTGCTCTGGGGGAGTGGCACACATTCAAGACAGGCGTCGTGCCCACTGGTCAATGGGGAGACCTGAGAGGACCCAGCACTTCCGTGGCTGGGGCTGGGCCCCTCAGCGGCTCACTGCCTATGGAGTCCCGCAGGTCATCTCCAAGCACAAGGCAGCCCAGTAGGTCCACCTACAAAGAGAGGCTGTCCCACCGACGGGTTTCTCCGTGGGTTTCCAAGTGGGAACTTTAAGTAAACGTGCCCTGTTCAAAGTGCTGTCTGTGTATGCAGGAGTGGGGCGAGGATCCACACAGCCCGACTGAGACCGGGACAGAGTGGATTCCAGGCTGGCCGGGCAGCAGGAAGGCTTTGAACCCTGAGTAGTTGACACAGCAGAGTGCGCGCGAGGCTCTGACCAGGCAAGAGCCAAACCACTGGGCACAGCCAAGGTCCCAGGCTTGCTGCGGCAGTGGGTAAAGACCCACTGTGTTGTCTGGCTCAGGGCCTGGACCAGCCTGACCAAAACCATCAACTTGGGACGTACCCAATAGGGGTGGTCGTGGGGGACTATGTCACCCCAAATTTGTGTTGGTGACCTGGCACGTCAGGTCTCCTCAGAGATGCATCCTCAGAGGGGGCCACTCTAACCCCTCTAATCTGGGGACCTGGCACAGGGAGACCACCAAGCGAGGAAGGCAGGGCACAGTCGGAACACAGGTGGTCACTAGCAGCCTGGGAGAGGCCTGGACTACTGTGGAGGGGCCACAGTGGCTCTCAAGTTTGGATTCCGGCCCCAGCACTGTGAGGCTGCACTTTCTGGTTGAGCCATCCGATTGTGGGGTGGCCACGTCACCCTGTAAAAACACTGGGCGCTGGGTGACGTAGTGGACACTGCCTATGGTGCTTCCCACAGGACACTTCCTACCTCCTGAAAGGCTTGTTGTCCTCTCAGGGACAATTTAATAACTGCCAGTGACTTGCAGAGCCAGTTCTTGTCTGTGGTTCAGTCAGACGTCTCTCGAACACTGATGTCATCACGATTCACCGTGAGCCGAGCAGCAGCAAGAGGCATGTCCGGCCCAGCACTGCCCCTCGCTCGGGAGGGGGGGGTGAGGGGGCCGAGCACACAATAGCTTCTGCTCCAGGGATAGGAAGGCGGAGGCCAGTTCCTGCCCACAGGTGACCTCGACCGCACTCGAGTCTCCAGCTCCAGCCCTCGCCTGGCGCTGCCTGACCCACACACGCCCCAGGGCCACCACTGCTTCTAAACAAGTGGGGCTTTCACTATCCCTGGAATCCAGACCCCCAACAGTCCACCTGGGGAGGTGTGAAGGAGAAAGGGACAAGAGGAGCTGGCGTCCCAGCAGGACCTCAAGGAGCGCCCGCTCCTCGGTCCACTGAACCGACTGTCAGGGAAGAGTTCCTCAGTCAGGGCGTCAGCACAGCACACACTGGCAGGGGGCGCTCTCTGGCCCCACAGTCAGGAGTGCAGAGTTCTGCTGCCTTGATCAGGTAAGAGGATGTCCTGGACACCCGCCCCATGGCCAACTTGCACGGACAAACGCCACAGCACACAGTTTCTGCTGGACAGAGCTGGCCTCTACGGAGGGGCTACCTCACAACTGGGCACAGCAGACCACTCCCCACATTACCAGCCTGACAGACAGGGTTAGGAAGACTGGGGTCAGGGTCCCTCGGCAGCACAGGGGATCTCAGCAGAGAAAGTGAGCCCACAGAAATGGAGCACACTGCAGCTCCAGAACCAGGAAGTGCAGCAGCTGAAGGGGCACGCCACCGACCCGCAGAGGGCGGCCTCGCAAGCGCAGGACATCCGAAGCCAGCCCGAGGACAATGCTGGGTGTCCACCCTGACCCCTCCATTGGCCCACACCTGGACAGTGGACCTGGGAGGAGCTGTGGCGGCCACTGTGATGCCCTGGAGTGTGTGGGCCCAGCTGGCTGGCCATGCAGCCTAGGTGTTGACACATCACTTGGGGACTAGGGACCACATGGGGACCATGACCCTCCAGAGCAAGGAAAAAGGCAGAAGGAAGAGGCCCTGTGGACCTGCAGGGCTGCACTTCTGCATGGGGGACTTGCAGAGTGAGGTCGGAGGGACTCGGGTCGGCCCACAGCAGCAGCAGCTTCACCTGGGCTTGTCAGAAAAGTGCATTCTGGGCGGTGGCCCTGGGCAGGCAGCGGGGACTGCAGGGCAGAGCAGCAGTGTGTCCTTGAGCTCCACTCCTGACCTTCAGGGATGCTGGGAGCAGAGTCCAAGCACATGTCCTTCTGCTGTGTGCGTGCGTGTGGCAGATGCAGGATGTGCACACGGCATCCTCACCCCAGCGGCAGCACCAGTCTTCCCCGCACCCCGTCCAGTCCCCGTCCTGTCCTCAGCCCGCTCCTCACTGGCACTGAACACAGGGTAAGTAAACAAAATTAACTCCCATATCCAGGGCCTCCCTGTCCCAGGAGACGAGCCTCCACCCAAGGCTCGAGAATGTGCAGGGTCCTTGGCCTCCTTCCTCACACGCACAGGCACAGGTTAGCTGACAGCAGAATATCATTTTTAAGATCATAACAAATATTTCCACAAAATATTCCCATTGAATGAACGCTGCCCTGAACTTCAGAGTTAGAGAGCTCCTCCCAGGCCTCCTAGAATCTCCCAGCTCTCACCTGCCTCCTCCCTCTCCCCCTCCCCTGGGCTGAGGGGCTGGGGCTGGGGCGCCACAGTGGGCACCTGCCTCTAATGCCCTGGCCACCTGGTGACTGCCCTCAGCACCCCTGCAGAGTCACATGTCCTGGCAAGCAACCCATGTCTGCAGCTTCCTTGGGGTGGCAAGAAGAGGAAATGGGAGTGGATTCCAGAAAGTTCCTGGAAAGCCATAAACGGAGTGATTTCCTAAAAAGAACACGAAGAGCAAACCCCAGAAATGGCATCTGGGAAGCTCCTGCTCAGGCCAGGACTCAGCCCCACACGTTCCCTTTGACTGCACTGGACCTAAGTGGTGTCTGTCTTTCTGAAACACAGGTCAGCCAATACCAGACAGGAGTCAGAGGGAAGGAGGCAAGGGCGGCCCAGGTCTGCGTGAGAGGCGCTCAGGGACACACCCCTCCCCAGGAGTGTTCCCGATGAAGCCATGCCTGGCGGCTCCTCCTGAGGGGCCCACAGCCCCCAGGGCAGTCAGGAATTCAGCACAGGACGGCGCGGGGCAGGGACTCTCCCAAAGCTCCTGGGAACTTTCTCTTCTGTGTCCCCAAGGTAACACCCTGGCAAAACGGGACAGGGCTTGTTGGGGCACAGCCCCAGTGGAAGGCCACAGGAAGGAGGAACGAAGGGACAGGCAAGACGAAGCCCTTTACACAGCCAGAAAGAGCGCAGTCAGGAAGCGTCTCCCGCAGCCCTCGGCTTGGAGCAAGCAGAACCGGGCACTGCCCTGGGAGTCCACGTTAGCCCCAGCCCCCCATGGAGCCCCCAAGTCCACCGCTGCTCCTTCTGACCATCAGGGAGCCTCTCCAACGTGAAGAATGAGCAGGAAGAAGGAAGGGCCACTCTTCCAAGTCTCAGTGACCGCTGGGCTGACCTGAGTCTCTCATCAGTTTCCAAGGCCGGGAGCTTCGGCGTGGCTTTCTTTGGTTTGAATGTATCTATGATTCCAAAACCTTGATAGACCACAACCCACCCCCCACACAGCTGTCCAGACCTGTCGTGTTCAGTAGGAAGCACTGAAGGACAGGTTTATATCCAACATCAGGATTGTGCTTCATCTCAGAACCACAGGGTGACAAAAGTCCAGAACTAAAAGGGGACTCGGCCATGTTTCACTCAGTCAGCCCAGGGACTTGTGCCTTGGAATTCCCTTTCACAGTCGGAGACGGAGCAGGACGCTGGCAAAGCTCCATTTAACCACAGAAAGGTTACTGTGAAGATAAGAGATGGTCTTTAAAGACTGCATTGTAAAGCTCACCTGGCTACAATCTTCAATACTGATTTCTAAAATAAATAATCTCAAATTTCCCCATTCACAAAAGTGACATACTTTTAAATTTATTTTTAAACAAACAAAAAAATTAATGGCCTGCCAGCAAACTCAAAATTACAAAGTACATCCTGTTTGGTTTGAGAACCAAAAGTATTTCAGTTGTAGACAGAGAACTTAATGCACAAACGTGACTTTCAGGACATGAAGAGGAAGCTCACTGTGAATGGTGGAGCAAGCTCAGGGGTTCAGACACTGCATGCAGAGCTCTCCACAAACAGCCGTCTCAAAGGCAGAGCCAAGGTGCTATCGGCATGCTTTTATTACCATCTTCTTCTTATCATCTGGGTTTTCTGGACTTTTTAAACAGTATTTTTTGGACATCTTCCCATGTTACAAAAGACCTCTTATCACATTTGGAACACATCACTGGAAGTCATTTTGGTGTCTAGCATGCACGAGTTCACCCCCTGTTTCACCAAAAAGAAAGAAAGGGAACAAGTCATTTTGGAGCACACCTGTAATCCCAGCTGCTAGGGAGGCTGAGGCAGGCCGATCACAAGTTTGAGGCCAACATCAACAATTTAGCAAGACACTGTCTCAAAATAAAATCAGGACTGGAGAGACAGCTCAACAGTGGGGTGTCCTGGACCCTATCCCCGGTGCCCCAAAGTCATTTTGATGTGAACTGCAGAATCCACGCTGTTTGATGCTCTTCCTCGTGACGAGCCTTTGGCAAAAAGCAGTGGCAGCCCCAGCTTTGTGCTTCAGCAAGAGGCTTCAGAAGCAGGAGGGACAGCAGGTGCACACCCCTCTCATGGCACCAAACGGGAACACCACCTGGGCCCCCAGAGGACCGCCCGGTGGCAGTGCTGAGCGCAGCTCCAATCACACTCCCTGTCCGGCCTCTCCAGGTGCAGGGCAGCTGTTGCAGAGGCTGGAAAACCAACCTAGGGGTCCTCACTGTGTCGGCTGGCCTAACTCACATGAGCTGATGGTGCCAAGGTCACTGTTCCCACACGGGATGTGCAGGCAGTCCTGCCTCGGTGTCTAACGAGATGGCTTTGCCGCAGTCCTCTGTGGCACGGGCCTCAACAGCCCAGAGGCTACCTGGACGGCCCTGTAGTGGGTCACTGTGCACTGCGACAGCTGCTGACGAGACAGGCAGAAAGCAGGCTGGCCTCGTCCTGGGTGAGGACAGCAGCACTGCCCCTGGTGCAGAGGGGCCAGGAGAGCACTTCAGGGTGCCTGGCTTTGCCTCCCAGCAGCGTCTGAGCCCTGCAGGGAGAAGGGAGGGTCTCCCAGTTAGAAGGAGGGTGTGGAAGCGGGGGCCGGGGCAAACATCAAGTTCTGAGACGCCAGAGAGGCCACCCAGCAGACACCCAGGTCGGAGCCAGAGGCTGAGGGTCGTTGGACAGTAGGTGTGAATCCACAAGTGCGCTGCCAGAGGAGGCCCGTGGAGACCCTATCCTGCACAGAGGCAAAGCTGGAGTGTGGGAGAAAGTGCTTTCAGAGAAGGGATACCACGGAGGGATGGGTCCCGGAAGCGCAGGGCGCGACTGAGGAGGGTGGCCCGCGCTGAGGCCCCGGAGCCACACCAAGCAGCTCTGTGAACCACGTCCACATGCCATCTGGGCAGAGGGAAGCACACCGCTGCCCACACTGAGAGTGGACAGCCTCGCCCGGGAGGACCGTCTAACGGAACCTGCACACACGCTGAGGGAAACCACGCCGAGATTTACCCGACAGCCGCATCTCCCTCAGGCTGGAACCGACTCCAGGCCCCCGAGTGGGTCCGGGCATCTCTGAGGGTCATGCACCTTTTTCTCATGAAGACTGTTCTTTTCCATGTTTGCTTTAGGATAAAGCTAACTCTGCTGCTCCACACACAGGAGGTCACAACAGGAGCGAGCACAGCCCGAGGCAGGTGGCTGTGTCGCCTGGAGGGTGCCTCCAGGTTGGAGCAGAGCTGGAAACAGACCTCCTGACTGCAAGAACGAGCTGTGGCTGGGATCCACCTTGCCCACTGCTGGGAGACTGACATGGGAACATCTTTCTGGGCCTGGAATAGTATTCCATTTCACTGAGTTCTTTGTTGATCCAGGAACAGTCTCCCCGGGACTCAAACCACAACAGCTTTCTTTGGGACAGGCAGTCCTGCCACATGCAGAGCAGGGGTCCCGCTTGGGGAAGCTGTACCTCATCCCAGCTCTCTCCGCCCTGAGGACTAGGAGGAGGAGACACTGGACAGGGGTCTTGCCTGACCACATCTGCTATGCAGGTCCTCAACCTCCCAGTCTACTTGCTTTTAGGTATCCTGCATTTTACCTCAAAACCTGAAAATGCACTTCCCATGCAACTCCACAGCACTGTGGCTGCTTTAAAACAGAACACATTTTTTTTTTTGAGAGAGAGAGTTTTTTAATATTTATCTTTCAGTTTTTGGTGGACACAACATCTTTATTTTTTATTTTATGTGGTGCTGAGGATCAAACCCAGCGCCCCGCGCATGCCAGGCAAGCGTGCTACCGCCTGAGCCACATCCCCAGGACTAAAACACAACACTTTTAAAGGACTAGCAGGAAAGAAGAGGCTCCTGCCCTGTCAAGCACAGGGCACTGTCACCCCAGCCCAGAGGAACCTCATGCCGCAGGGCCTCCCCACAGATCCTGTTCTTCTCCAGCGTGGCCAGCAGCAGCTCCCAGATCCGGTCATGAGTGTGGGAAGCCCATCTGCAGTGTCCCCTTCACCTCCAGCAGGACAGCTCCTGATCCCCACCTCCTCCACCCCAGGCCAGGAGCCTTCCCCGTCTTCCTCCTGTGACGCCGATATTGCTCTTGGGTTTAAGCCCCTTCAATGGCTGCAGCTACGGCTCCTAAAAAGTCTCCACTACGAGGTCATGGAGGCCCTTCAGTCTGTGTGTGTGCCAGTGCTGGGGCCAGCGAGGTTCCCTCCGTCTTTCCACAGTGACCAGTCTCGGGCGTGTCAGCGCATGTCCCTTTTGCGTGGAGCGCACACCTCCTGCCCGCCAGCATCTCTCAGGACTCTCGTGGCTCAGGACAAAGCTGAGGAGCTCACACTTGTGCTGTGATTTCACATGACCTCCTGGCCACAGAGTGGGTGAACCCTGGACTGCAAACTGCCCAGGGGTCACCAAAAGCCTGCACAGGCCACCTGCCGGGACGGCTTAAGGGCGCCGGTTTCGAAGCTCCAAAGGCACCTAACCAGCGAATCCCCCCAACAGGGGAGTTGAGAAAGGCCAACACTCTACCACAAGCAAGAAAGCACGGGAACCGGGCGGCTCCGTCTCGGCCCAGAGAGGGTTTAAAAATCTATCACCAATTCTTATTTATTTAGGGGACACGGTCTTGCTAGGTTGTCCAGTAGGGTCTCAACTCCTCCCACGTAGCTAGGACTACAGGGGGCACCACCACACTCAGTCCAGCCCTGTGTGCTAAACGGGATTCTCACCCTAAGCACTTCTAGAGTACTGCACCCTCCGGGCTGTGTATGCGCTGGCCCCAACACCAGTACCCTGCGGGGGGTGCAGCCAGCCTTCTGCTCCAGGTGTTGGTGCACCGCCCACCCCAGACACTCTTACAGCTCCCTGACCCCCACTGCTGGGAGCCAAAGGTCTGCATCTCCCCAAATTCACATGTTGGCACCTGATCCCAAGGTGGGGCCCTGGGAGGTATGAGGTCATAAGAGCTCCTTCCTTTTGGTGAGATCAGGGTCCTCATAAAAGAGGCCCCTGACTGCTCCTGCCCTCCTTCATGGGAGGGCAGAGGAGGCCCATCTGTGGGCTGCGGAGCAGACCCCACCTTGACCTTGGGCTTCCAGGCCCCAGAGCTGTGGGAAATGAACCTCTGTGGCCTGTAAGCCACCCTCTGTGTGGTGTCCTGTTATAGCAGCTGGAACACACCAAGACCCCCCTAGAACAATTAAGTCAGTCAGTGATGTCAAGTACATCAGGAGGGTCTGCTGTCCCTTCAGGGGCAGGGATCCTGGGACAGGCGCATACTTGGAGGCAGAATGACCGTCAGGCCTGGGCAGGGTGAAGGGGTCCATTCGGGCTTCCAGGCAGAGGCAGTGGGGCCCTGAGGCGGTTCCTCTTGCTGCTCTCCTCCTCTTTACAGCCCCCTCCCTGTCTACCCCTCTCACTGCAGATGGCTTCCTCTGGGCTGTGGGAACAGCTTGGGGCAGGGATGAGTGGGATGTGGTCCAGGAGAGAAGGGGAGACCAAGGCTGGCCCAGCAGCGGTCATGGCCGGGCCACGGGCCTTTCTCGGAAACCAGCCATCCCCTCTGGAGGGGCAGACCACACATTACTCAACCTCATGTTCTGCAGATTTAGCGGGACAACACACAGAGGGGTAAGAAAGCATCGGATGAAGCTGGCTGAGGTTCAGGGGAGACAGCAGGGACACGCCAGAGACAGGGAGCAGGACTGGAGTCCACTTTGGCCCAGTGCCCAAGCCTCCACCTGCTGGAGGACCAGGATATCCTCCCCCACACCCAGCCACATCTGCCCTCAAGCACACTACCCCCAGGAACGCTGCACCTTGGATGGAATCTCAGTGTACTTTTGATTTGCATTTCTCTAACTGCCGAGCTCCATCATGACCTAGTATGAGGGTGCAGCTCCATCATGACCTGGGTGCAGGGTGCAGCTCCCCATAACCTGGGTGCTGGGTGCAGCTCCCATGACCTTGGATGTGCAGCTCCACCATGACCTTGGGTACAGGGTGCAGCTCCCTGTGACCTGGGTGTAGAGTGCAGCCTCCTGTGAACCTGGGTGCAGGCTGCAGCTCCCATGACCCAGCATATAGCCTCTGCTCTGACGACAGTTGTGGGTCTGTACATGAGGGCTCCTAATCATACTATCCCTAAGCTACAGATATGTCCCTGCTGACTGCCACCCTGTGCCTGCGGTACCCCCTGTGCCCAGCTGTTAAAGTGGGACTGCAGTGGCCAGTACTCTAACTGCAGCATTCTAGGCACTTGGGCAGGGCAGGGTCATCTCTGCCTGTAGTCATGGTCCCCAATACATCGGTGGTGCTGCTCAGCCAGCCCTCGAGGCTGCTGATGTTCACCATCCGTCAAACCCAGTGACAGCCTGAGTGTCCCTCCCAGCATCTCTGAACTCCACTCTCATTCCTAAACTCCGGGTTAGTCCCTGGTTTGGAAAGGTCTGCCAGGGAACAAAGGCCTGTGGAGAGGGTGGGAGTCCCCTGTGCCCATTCCTCTGACAGCCTCTTGTTCAAGTAGACTTCCAGTCCTCTGGGACCCTCCAGAGATGCTGTATGGACCTCCAACAGTGAGGGCCTCCCTCAGGCCACGTAGGACTGCTTCTGGTCTCAGAGCCCCGGGGGGGTGGGGGTGCCAAGTCTCTGTTAATTTCTCTGCCCATCAAAAGACAACCCAGAGCACCAGGCATCTGTAATCAACCCCAGGCACCTTAGAACCTTTTAAAACCAAACTGTCAATATAAGTAATCAAAACGCAATTTTTTACTATGATTGCAGATACGTCTGACTTTTTTAAAAATAATCAGCCCACACAACCCAGTCCCCTGCAGACTTTTGCTGCAGGTTCTGGAAGCCCAATGTTGCTGGGTCTTCCAGAATGAACAGGGGAGAGTCCTGCAGAGTGTCTCCGCAAGCCACGAAGTGGAGAAGGGCCTGGGGGTGAAAGGAGAAGACCTCTATCCGCAGAGCCGGGGGCCAGCACAGGAGCAAATCCACGCCTGAGCGCCCAGGGCAGTGCTCTGCAGGAAGCCTCCTGGGAGTCCAGAGGCTGCACAGAAGGAACGAGGGCCCAGCATCCAGACTGACAGTCCCTAAGAATGAGGCTCCCACAGAGCCGGGTGGAAAGGAAGCCCCGTGACCCTCAGCAGAGTCTCACAGCAGCCACAACAATGAGCTTTGTCCAGGAGTGAGGGCCGCCCAGCCCTGGCTGCTCCAGTTCTCGTCCCATCCTGGTGCAGAGTAAACCCGGAGCTAATGTTTGCTTTGGACCTGCCCTTGTCCTGCCTGGGACTCCTGAGGCAGCGCTGTGGTCACACACGAGCCACCCCCCTCGTCCTATCTCTGCATTGTCCTGCTCCGATAGCTCAGAGGGAGACGCTCCTCCACCCCTCCCAGAGTGCCCCCACCCACAGGACGGACTTGAAAGGAGGAGCGTGGGACCACGTGGCGGTCCTCCTGGGAGGGCAGGCCTGCCCCACGGTCACCATGCTTGCTGGGGCAAGGTGCCCAGGAGAATGAGTCCAGCTATGGCGGGTGGGTGGGGAGGGCCCCGCAGAGGAG
>NW_025999977.1:59903093-59922973 GCF_001458135.2 Marmota marmota marmota | reverse complement strand
GGAGGCTGGTTTGCAGCGGAGGCGGTGCAGGCAGCGGTGTGCCAGGTGGAGCCGGTGGATTTGGTGGGGACCCTGTGCACAGCCAGGGCAGGGTGGAGGGAGGTGCCTCTGCAGGAGGTCACCACACCTGCCGAGGCCGGAACACAGGACAACAGCAGCCCCAGCCAGCCTAGCCGTCCTGTCCAACGCACAGGTGAGGCTCCGCTGCCCGGCCTGCCTCGGAGCTCCTCCTCACCTGCAGCAGAGGAGACGTCGACAAGCACATCTAGCATCTCCCCCTCCTTGCAGCAGGCCACGTGCCACACAGCCTGCTTCACTGGGCTTTCCTACTCACTGTATTCTACACCTCACTCCACAGCCCTGAAGGTTTGTGTCATCCAAGGTGCATGCTGAAGCCCTGGCCCCAGGAGTACGGTGTCAGGAGGTGAGGCCTTGGAAGGGCACTAGCTTTAGATGGGTCCAGAGAGGCCCACAGGGGATCAGGAGAATCACCAGAGAGCCGGCAGTCACCCTGCCCTCCCACTTCCAGCCTCTGGAGTAGCTGTCCACGTCCCTCTGTGGTGTCTGGTCACAGCAGCCCGAGCTGGCTAATGCAGACAGACAGCACAGTGGCCGTCCTTCCTCAGGCTGCCCAGCCACCACCGCATGCCCTCACTACACTGACTTCCCAGCCAGTCCCTCCCTGGCACTGCCATCAACAGCACGGCAGCGCTGAGCTTTCTGTGCCTGCCTTTCCCAGTTCTTGCTCATGTTTATGGACAGGTGCCTAGAAGGGGCACAGCGGGGTCAGAGGTCAGCCACTCATAATAATAGCTGCATCTGCCTATGTGCTGGCTCATGTCACTCAACAAACGCTCGCCCTCACTTACAGGACCCAGGACAGGCAGAGGCCGGCCCAGGGCTCCTAGCGCCCAGGGCAGTGCTGCACCCCAGGTCCCAGAGCTCGGGCTCCCTCCCGAGGTGACTCAGGCTGTGAGCAGAAGAGGGCACTGGACATGACTCTGGTATCCAACAGGAAGGGCGTCGAAGCAGGAAAAACACTTATCACAACTGGTCGGTTCAGGTGGGAGGAGACACCTACACCAGCCCAGAGGGGGCTGCAGGGGAGGTCAGGCAGAGTGTGAGCAAGACAGGAGGCACAGGGAGGAGCTCAGGGAACCTCAACACAGGAGTCACAGGGGCTCCTGGGTCCTGGCTGGGGGGCCAGCGGTGGTGCTTAGGAAGGCAGGACCCGGGAGGATAGGTCTGGTATCAGTGCAATAAAGTGACCATCGGATGTCCAGGGAGAGGCCAGACCAGGGGAGAGACAGAGCCGTAGCTCAAGCAGACAACTGAGACAAAGACTGCTATTCTTCCCACACCTCTCTTGGCAGTGCAGACAGACCTGGACCCAGGCTCGCCTGATGTGCTGACCTGAGTCTCTCCATCTTAAAACACAGCATCCAGCACAGTGCCCTCCAGGTAAGGTCAGACAGTGCAGCAGCAACAGGTCAAGACTGTGCCACCTGAGAGGCTGGCAGTCTGCTGGGCCCAAGACTCCCTGAGTGTCCCTGATGGGACACGGAGCACAGGGGCACCACGCAGCAGGAGACTTGCCTGCTGGGCTAGAAGTGATGACGTCCCATCGCAGACGCAGGGGTCCACCAGAGAAAAGCAGCCCTCAGTCTCCACCCTGACCTGATAAGGTCCTTCCAGTACACAACGCAGAACAACCACGCAGGCTTTTCCAGCAGCCAATCATATCTTGCTATAAGCCTAGATGCAACCAATGCTCTTGATTTAACCACAGGATCTCCCCCGCCCACCACCAATCTGGTATTTATACAGCTTATCTCAAAGCATAATCTACGTCAGCATTTGCTGATCTGCTTTGAAAAACCAGAGTCGGGACTAGATACGCTGGGGATTGAATCCAGGTCCTTGCACATGCTGGGGAGAAATCACAGGGCTTTCATACACAATGACAGCTTCAATTCATGAGTGTTTTTATGCTTATCTTGATTCCTCTCACAAACAACTAGAGGCAAAACAGAAAAGTCACACAAAGAAACCACAAATAACAGAGTTTAAGGAATTAGGGAGAAGAGGAAAGAAAAGGAAGATCAGAGAAAGAACAAGGCTTCCATGCGGTTGGGAACAGCTCTGGCACCTAAAGTCCTAGCATCCAAAGCACAGAAAACCCCAATTAAATACAGGATGGTCCCAAACAACCCTCAGCCAGCTGGGAGAAACAAAGCTTTTACTGAGACAGCGACAAGGGAGGTTTCTTCCAAGCATCCATCCAAACACCAGGCTCACAGAGGCAGTAAGTGGCGTCCCAGATGAGGCAACAGCTGCTTCTGAGTGCACATGTCCTTGCCCCTCGCCAGAAGCACTATTTCAGGGCATAATCAACAAAAGCAAATACACCATACACCGATGTCATCTGCTCTCTAGGGTCAACCCTCCAACCTCCACAGCCCTTTCTGGACCCTGATTTGCACCCATACGTGAGCTAACCCCTCAGACCTACTCTGTGCACGCACAGTAGGCACACTCTCCTTCCTCCCATGATTGACATTAAGACAAAGCCATGCAGATCAGCAAGAGAACAGGCTGGCTCCTAAGAAGCCCAGGTGGGAGCCTTGGTCATGTCTGCACTGGCCTCCGGTTTCTAGATGAGGAAAGCTACAGAAACTCGACCTCAGATGGTTCTGGAGCCAGGCTCCCCTACTGCTGGGGCCTTAGTAGGATCTCTCCACAGACAGCATGCTGCCAGGGCTCCAGATCACAAATGCTCCACAGTGAGGGCTCCAGATCCGTGAGTGCTCCATGGGGAGAGCACTCTGGTTCCTGGAGTTTGGGTGGCTCCTGGAAACACCCCAGGAATTATTCAAATTCTAGGAGGAAGACCAGCAGGTGGAAGGAGGTTGGAAGGAGGCTCCGGACACCACTACCAAAGTTCGGCTCCTTGTTGCCCCTCGCTGGAGCCCACCTGGAGCCCACGCCTGGAGATCTGGGCTCCTACCAGGGCTCCATCAGCATCTGCCTCCATCAGCACCTCTGTCATCAGTGTTTGCTCAGGGATTAGGCTGAATAAAATGAGGCCCAGCTGCCAGAAATAACTGGCAGGGAGGCTTGGGCACTCAGCAGCCTGGGCACTCCCGGCCCCTGACAGCAGGGTCCCACTGCACTGGGAGCCAAAGCATCACGATGACAGACTGACCTGCTGCAGCTCCCCAGCCACTGGGTTCTGTCTTGAGCTGGGGCCCCCTCAGCTCACCAAGGGCAGGATGGTGAAATAACACAACCGGTGCTCTTCAGGTATCTGTAAGTCTGGTTCCTGAAGGTACTGAGGAATGTACTTAAACAAGGAGGAAAGCAAAAACAGAAGGTCATCTTTTGTTCAATATGTATTTCCAAAAGAGAAAAGAAAGGCTGAGAGAAGCTGGTACAAATGACCGGGCAGCAGAAAGGAGCTAGTGACTCCAGAGCAATTTCCCAAAGGTGGGACTGCTGGGGAGGATTTTCATGCTTCACTTTGGGCACTTTTTCACATTTTTCTTCATAGGTATTCCCTTAATTAAGCAAAAATGAATGAAGCCCCTGGACCCCAGGGCAGATGTCTGGGGCCTGTCTGCAGGAGGCCCCCGCATCCCCAGTTTCACTCCCTATGGTCACTCAGGGTCTCAATGATGTCCAGTGCAGACCTGCTCCCCAGGGCGGGCCAGCGGCGGAGGTACAGCAGCTGCAGCTTCTGCTGGGCTCCCCAGCTAGAAGGAAAGCAGCCAGGGCTGCCACTGCAGACCTGGCTGAGCTCATGAGCCTGGCCGGGCTTCTCTCAGCTGAGCCAGGCAGCGAGACATGAGGGAAGGACACAGGAAGAGCACCTCCTTGCCCTCCCAGCCAGAGCAGGGGCCCCGCCTGGCACAGCCACCTGGACCTGCTGAGTGGCAACAGAGCTGCCCACACTTGGCCAAACCACAGACACCCAGCACTGCAGCAGCTCAGAGGCCAGCTCAGCCATGTCCCCCAGAGCCAGATGGCACCTTGCTGTGCCTCCCAGGAGCCCCAGGACTCAGCTGGAGGCAGTACCTGGGATCCTGCAGCCACTGAGCACCTTGCAAGAGTGGGACACAGCTGAGAGGCCTGGCCACTGACCCCAGCCCAGCAGGAGAGGCAGGTGGACAGCCAGCATAGGCACAGAAAGCACCACCTGTTGTCATGACTCATCCAACTTAAAACAGACACAAGAAAAGAGCTCCAAGTGCCTGGGAGGCAAGAGGAGAGCTGGGCTCGGCCACAGGGGCCGGGGGCCATAGCGGGGGCAGACCTCTTAGGTCCTGCCGCAGAGGCTTTGTGAGCAGCCCTCTGCACAGCCCAACAGTGTGGTCCCCTTCGACAGACGCCTCCGTCCAGCCATGGTCAGCACTGAGGGCACCGTCAGCCTTCTTGGCCAGCCCAGCACAGACTGCCTTCACTGCACACTGGGCCAAGTACTTGAGGAGCTGAGCAGGCCCAGACCAAGTTCCCCACCCAGGAAGCCACTCTGGGTGCCCTGGGCACAGGCATGGCCCCATCTAGTGACTTAGGAGAGAAGACCTTGCTCCTTCAGGCAGCCAGGCGGGTCAGACCTGGAGCCCTGTCTGTTGGGCCTCCAGAACCTCAACCTGCCTCACCAGCGGCACAGCGGCTGGTCGCAGGAGCGCTCAACACAGGGCAGACTGTCCCTGCAGGCAGAGTTCGCCCTCCAGAGCACGAAGGCACCCAAGGCCAGGAGACAGCACCCTGGACTACACAGGGCAAGCCACCAGCAGCAGCACAGCTGCAGAGCACCGGGTGGGCGGAAGCGTGGCCACGCACCACGCACTGCCAGGACGGGGATGAAGCCTGGGTCCCCCCATTTGCACATCAGGAAAAGAGACTCTGCCATAAAGTGGCTCTTGGGCCAGACGAAGCCAGCACGCACTGGATCCACCCCAGGAGGGGATGCAGGGGGTCTGCCTCTCTGTGGGCCTGGCCCTGAAGAGCGCCCACTTCTAGCTTTGGTGGGGCACTGCTTTCCAGGCAACAGGCAAATGCAGACAGTTCATGCAAAGCCTCCCCTGTGCCTTACAAGGAAGCAACGCAGATCTAGCAGACGGCCTCCCTGGGGAAGAAGTCAGAACTTTGCCTATGAGCACTGAAGAGTTAAATCAGTATTTTCTGGCTTTCAAGACAAATAATTGGCCAGAACTGTGTACCAGCAGACCTCTTCCCAGTCCACCTTATTCTGACCCAGGGAGCTCCCCAGTGGTGTTAGATGAGAACAGCAGATCGTCAGAGGGAAAGGGGCCTATGCTCGAGACCCAGCACACCCCTGCACGGTGAGGGTGAGGCCCAGGATTTCCAAATAAGTGTTCTTCGAGACATAAGCAGGCGGCACGTCCTGACCAGAAATGGCGAAGACAATGGCAGAATCTCACAAACACAGTCCCAGGCGATGGGCTGAGCGCTTGGCTTGTGCTGAGAAGCAGTACAAGTCTTCCTGTTTTGAAAACAGGACACAGGTGCCCAGTGACCGTGTCTGATTGAAAGAGCACACCATGGCTCGAGGCAGGACGTCCACTCGCCTTTGGGCACAGAAGGCTCACTCCAGGGCCTGCCCACCCTCTGGGCAAGTGTGGTTTCCAGCTCTGGCCTGTGGCAGCAAGAAGCGCTCCGGATGGCGGCCGGGAGAAGACGAGCAGGAACTGCAGAGCGCCAGGCAGAGGCCCGGGCACTGGTGGCTTCACCTCCAGGCCAGGGCCACCTCTCTCCCCACCCAGGCCTGCTGGCTGAGGCCCAGCATACAGAGACGAGGTGTTCAAGAAAGTCAGAGGCCTGTGTCCCTGGACGTGCTCACAGACCTGTGTTCTCCAGGCCACAGTCCGGCCCTTATGAAAGTACTCTGGGCAGGTCTCAACCCTTCTCCCCTGCCGGCCAGCAGGTGTTGACTGCAAGGAGGCAGAAGCCATGAATGAAATGAGATCCATCACGTGCAGAACTGACGAGAGGACCAGAGCAGACAGTGGGAAGGCTGGGCTCTCGGGCACCATGTCCAGCAGTGTTGGGCTGGCCTGCAACCCGAGGGCAGCCCCCAGAACCAGAGAGCGGCACCCAGCAGAGGACGTCTGTGCTGGGCTTGCTGCCCGCCTGTGGCCTGTGACATGCCACTGCCCCTTCTCCATCCCCACAGGGAAGCCAACGACCCCTCTCCAAGGACAAAAACACGGGGCTGGACAGCCACCACAGGACATCCAGCTCTTGTCCATCGTCTTTCACCAAGTTCAGAGAAGGAGCTGACTCTTGGAGTCACACAGCTGAGAGGGCAGGGCCAGGAGGACGTCACCCCAGCCCTGGAGCTCCAAGGTGCCCCCTGGCTTGGGCACTGAATTTGGGCACAGCCACAGAGGCACTCCATGGCTCCAGCCTTGACTTGGCCAAGACACTCGCGTGGACGGAAAGACGGAGCTGATTCCGACCCGGCCATCTGCCTCAAGATGCTAGCACCACTCCCAGGCGGGACAGGTCTCCTCCTGCGTCTCCAAGCCGGGGCTCCAGGAGGAAGAGGCTTGGCCTGGCAACAGCTGATGCCACAGCTGTGGTCTTGTCTGAGGCCTTTGTTCTCTCCGGGACGCCTGCGATCAGCTGGAACACCCAGCCCAGGTTCTGCCGTCTCAGCAGATCCTCCTGGCACGGGCAGAGGGACTGCCCAGACGGCCCCACCTGCCCCACCTTTGTACCCTCCTCCTGGAAGCAAACTCGAGACCAGAGACGGTCCTAGTCTACCCCACAGGGGACAAGCTGAGACCGGGGCACACTGCTGAGAGAGAGCCTGTCTGTGGAAGGGGACTGTCCCCAGGAGCAGGCCCATGTCACAGCCAGCGTGGGCTGTGGTCTACTAAAGGGATCTCCACCAGCCCAATCCCCTGTCCTGCCACAGTGACCCACTGCGGAAGTGCAGGCACTGACCCGCAGTGCCCATCTGCCTACACCAGCCACACTGCCCGTCCTGTTGCTGGCCCTACCACATATGCACAGTGCCACCCTGACCTACTGCTCCACCTGTGCGCCAACCTCTCCACCACCCCACGGGGCAGCCAGGCCCTTCCTCCTGCCTCCTCGCCTGCCCACCCATTGTCCTAGGGGAAGTCCCTGCACTGCCCCGGCACAGGAAAGGGTGCAGGGCCTGCAAGGGCGGCACGGGCAGCCCCCGGACAGCAACTGACCAGGTGTGTTTGCCAAGGCCAGAACGTGGCCAGAGAGGAGGGCGGAGAGAACACAGGGGAGCCCTGGTGTCCACATCTGTGCCACTGTGTCCCGTACCTGGCCGGCGGCTCCCCATGTGAAGGCAGCAGCCTGCAGGGCCCCCTCGGCTTCCCCCATGTCCATGGTACTGTTGGAGTCCTGCAGGCACTGAACCAAGCTCACAACACTCCCTGCAGCCCACGGGGACTTTGCCCCAGAGAGGAAATCTCATGACGCCAGCAAAGTCCCTGCAGGGTGACTGAGCCACAAGCACAGCAGAGATCTGCACACAGCCAGCAGCACAAGCCCCGGCCTGACAGAGGGAGGCTGGGCCCCACCATGCGGACGTCCAGCCCTGGAGATGGGGGCTGGGAGCCCCGGCCTGACAGAGGGAGGCTGGGCCCCACCATGTGGACGTCCAGGCCTGGAGACGGGAGCTAGGAGCCCCGGCCTGACAGAGGGAGGCTGGGCCCCACCATGCCGAAGTCCAGCCCTGGAGACGGGAGCTAGGACCGCCAGCTCATCTTCATACCCCTCAGCCCACCACCTTCAGGACCTCCTTGGGAAGGCCCAGCTGGCCCCGCGCAGCAGTGGAGGCCTGAAGGGGCCCTTCAGTGAGAGTCCCTGGCAAGGATGCTCAGGGTGAGAGCCCAAGGGTGTGGCAGTCTGTGACCCTGCCCAGTGATCTCCCCAGCACCAGCCGTCACAGACACTCACAGCCTTCACACCTGGACTGACTCTGAGCCAGAGCGGATCCCAGGGAGAGAGAGATGTGAGGAAGGCTGGCGTGTGAACTACAAGACAGAAGCCACCAGAAGGCCAGAGGCAGAGTGCTGGCCCTGCCCCTGCCCTGCCACCTCTGAGGCACCATGGCCCCCGCCTTGGTTTGCTCCCACACCTGGAAATGGGGCCAAGAGTAGCCACCCACGGTCTGTGATGGCAATGCCCGAGGGCGCCCACGATGCAGGCTGCTTATGATGAGGACCTCAGCAGGAAAGGACCCCGGGGCTGAGCAGGGGAGGGACCTGCTGACTCTGCACAAAGACCTCCACATCCACCAAGTGGGACTCACACAGAGGGGCACGCACACAGAGAGGCACGCGCAGAGAGAGGCACGCGCAGAGAGGGGCACACACAGAGGTGGCCACAGGCAGAGAGGGGCACACAGAGAGATGAACACATGGAGAGAAGGACACAGGCAGAGGTGGGCACAGGCGGAGACAGGCCCACGCAGAAATGGGCACTTGCAGAGATGTACCCATGCAGAGAGGAGCACACACAGAGAAGGGCACACAGAGAAGCACGGGCACAGACACACACACGGGTACTTGGGGAGACCTGCACAGGCAGAGACAAAACAGATGAACAATGAAGAACTGAGTGACAGATGCACAGTGAAAAGGTGAAGCTTATGTGCCAAGGGTGACGGCGCAGGCTGGCCGTTCCGAACGTGTCATTGAAGTATTCCTCAAAGAACAGCCTTGAATAACAAGAAAAATAATTAATTTCTTATTAATAAGAAAAGAGGGTTCTTTCTCTTTCTTCCCTTTATCAACTGTGTTTCTAACCCATTTTGAGTTCAAGAAATAAAAGCTCTTTGCATGACTCTCGTGCTGAACGGGGATGAAGGGCAGCAGAGGCTGGCTCCCTGGTGCTGACTGACATGCCCCCGCAGCCCTGCCCTGCACCACCACCTCCTCCTCGGTGCCGCCTGCCCCCTCCACGCTCCAGCCCCTCTGGTCCCCACAATCTCTGCTCTGGCTTCAGCACCACAGCCTGCTGCTCACTCCAGGTATTTCCTGGCTCAGGTTCCCAAGAGGCAGCTCCTACGTTGGGCCGAGCCTGACCATGAGTAACTGACCATGGACAGCACAGACTCACTGTTCTAGGTCAGGCCCAACCTGACCCCGTCATCTGGCCTGGAGGACCAAGTCATGTGACATACCACGAGGACACTGTTAGTCAGGGGTCCTGAAGACACAGAGCCACAGGACGTGTAGGGACAGGGTGGAGAGGAGGGAGAGGTAAGGGAATACAGATGGGCAGGAGGAGAGCCAGAGACACAAGAAGAGAGGAGGCTGGCCCCGGAGATGGTGGGGGTGGAAGGTCAGGATGTGCAGCGTGGGCGGGCAGGGGCCTGGGAGGAGTCGCTGCAGGCCCAAAGGCTGTGGGCTGCAGAACCCTCTCCTGCTCCGCGGGGCTCCACCTCTGCTCCACTAAGGGCTTAGCTGACTGGGCGAGGACCACCATATTGCAGAGAGCTATCTGCTTTACTCAGAGTTTATCGATTTAAATGTTAATTTCATCTTTAAAATACCTCCCCAGAAATACCTAGAATAATGTCTGACTCCATATCTGGGAGCCGCAGCCCATCCACACTGGCCCTAAAACTCACCCTGCAGGCAGCAGGGCTAAGGCAGCACCTTCCCGTCAGCAGGCCGGAGCGCAGCAGGCCTGCTAAGATAGAGCCGCTCACTGCAGCGAACACTGCCCCTCAACAGGGAGCAGAGACCCGTGGTCAGGTCAGCCAGACCAACAAACAAGCCAGGCGGAGCCCTGGGCACTCACCCAGGATCCAGCCAGCTAGCAAGAGGAGGCCCCAGCTGGGCCAGCCACCCCCAAGAAGCAACTGGCCCAGGTCCCTGAGGCTCGCTGACCTTGGCTGGTGGCTTTCTACGTCTCAAGCCAGATCGAGTGTGTTTTAATCAGCTCCCCCAAGGAAAAGGTCACGAGGTGGAATCCAGTGGCTACAACCAACACCGACCTGGGGGCTTCCCACACATGGGACTCAGGAACGTGGGAACACAGCCCCAGCCAACCAAGACAGGACAGTGAGAACCCCGCATGACAACGGTGGTGTGAGGACAATCGCCAGGAAGGCTCTCAGAGAAGGTCCCAAAGGGAGCCTCCTCAAAAACCAAGGTGGGCCCCTCGGCTTAGTCCCCATCACCACCTGAGAGCTCCCCCGCCCCTCGACGGCAGGCACTGCCTGCGTCCGCTGGCCCACTCAGCATCCCTGTGGCCACTAACCAATGAGGACAGGAGACCTAAGGCAGCACCCATGGTGTGTAGGCTGCAGCCACTAGCCAGGCACCCGGGAAGCCTGGAAAAACAGGCAGCCCTTCTCTGTAGAGCGTCATCCCCCAGAACCAGCTGAAAGGCCACTGGACCCAGGGCTGAGGACCTCACAGCAAAGAAGGGCCTTCTAAGGCTAAGAAGCGACGAGGGAGTCGGGCTTTAAAACTCTGAGCTTAGGAGGAAGGAAGTTTGGATCTGCTGGAGGAATTCCTTCTTCCTCCTCCTCTGTGACCCTGCAGCTAGGCATCGACCTCTTCTCAAGTCATGGAGAGGGTAGGGAGTAGAAGGGACAGGAGTAGGACAGAATGGTGCACACTGCTACCGTGGCACTGCCACCACTGCTGGACATACTCACAGCCTGACCCCCTTGCACAGTGAGCACCCAACAGCAAGGGCTGCATGCGCCAGTGACTGACACCTAACCAGGACTCCAGTATGATGGACAGCGGACACACGGGCAGATGGATGGATGTGTGCGTGGGTGGATCAATGGCAACTCCCCCACCCCCGCGTCTTGCACCAAGCACCCCCGCGTGTTGGATCTGTCACATTTACACCCGCACTTCGGTGCAGTCCAGAGGTTGGAGACATCCGCCCACAGTGAACAGGCGCCCATAGAGCCAGTGGCCTCGCAGGAGGCCCACAGGACCACTCCTCTGGCCCCCACAGACGGGAAAACAGGGGCCCTGCAGGTGAGGCCCAGGAAGGGTGCCCCAACCACCCCCCATCCTCCCTCTCTGCTTGCTGGCCGTCATGTCCTGAGCGGCTTCCTCTGCCTACCCTTCGTGATGTTCTGCCTGCACCTTGGGCAAGAGCAATGTCCACCAGGGACCAAGTCGCTGAAACTAGCAGTCAAAGTCAACCTTCCCGTCTCAGCTGTCCTTGTCGGGTGACTGGGTCACAGCAAGCATTGCTGACACAGCTTCTGTGGGGGTGCGCTCCTGGCCGTGCATTCAGTGCTCATGATCGACAACGTGCAGGCACAAGGTACACACAAGAACATTTATGGGTGGCTGATAAAAACTCTGTGACCAGAGATTGACAGAAGGTCAATCTGCAGCTCCTCTAGGAGCAGTGGCCCAGAGCTGCCCCATTCAGTGTCCAGAATGTGACTCCAACAGACAGCAGGGAGCAGATGGCAGGGTGCAGGGCTGCTTGATATCCAGGGTCCTAAAGCCTGGTGTGACCACTGTCCAGCAGAAGTCAAACAGGAAACAGCCATGAGCTGGGAGCCCTTGGAACGCAGAGTAGACTGAGCTGTCAGCAAGTGTGGTGGTTGGTGTGGTTCTCAGGCACACTCGAGTCACAGAGTGTAGGGAGGGAGCCATCCTCAGGCAAGCACAGCTGGTGGCAAGATGGTGTCCCACACCCAGAAGCCCGGCACCCCTCCCTGCACCCGCCCTCGCCTGCCCCAGGCTCACCTGTGGGATCTGGGCTGCTAACATTGTGAAGGACCAGGCTCGGCTAACAGGGACGGTCCTCAGGAAAATCGCACCCAGAACCCAGGCAGGAAGCCAACTCAGGATCCCACAGGAGGCCAACCAGGATCCCTGGTGTAGACTCAAGCCATGGAGAGATTATAGAAGCATACTCTAAAATAATCTAGACAGACACGTAAAACAACGCACACAAATGCAGCCTTATTTACAGGAGCAAAAAGAAAAAAAAATGGAAACAAAGAAATGACCTGTAATAAGAATTTCATTAAGTAAATGTGGCAATTCCAGACGAATAAATACTATGTGGCCGCTAACGATGACACAGGAGCAGGGTGGACACTCAGTAGTAGAGCACTTGGGGAGCACACCTAGATCCTGGGTTTCACCCCAGCACTGCAAAGGAAGGAAAAAGACAATGTCCCTGTGCAGAGCTTGAATACTGAGCAGGACCAAAACACGCGGCCATGTTTTAAAACACATGAGGTACAGACTAGGATGAACATCGCCACCCAACTGTTGGCACGTGATCGACACAGGGAGAGATCTGCGAGAACCTGCATCCGAGGAAAAAGTCCAAGAAGCTGATACTTTTCCCTGATCATAGGAACGTGAGTCATTTGTTCTATCTGTATTTTTCAAATTTTTCTACTATAAACATGTACAACTGGCAAATTCTTAAAAAAATTCTTTAAAAAAATATGTTGCAAAATAAAAATACACAGGATGGCGCAATTAGTGGGAAACAGGGTGTTTCATAATTCTTTAGCTTATGGCCTGGAGAACACGCTGCCCAGCCCTGGCTTCAAGCCGGGAGGCTACTCTGACACATGTGTGTGCACGGCCAGCTCCACAACTGCAGGGGGTGGACACGATGAGCCGCTGAGAGGGCGCAGGAGTGAAGGCAGCGCGGCTCATTTCCAGAGACCTTCGGACCGCAGCAGAAAGCAGGAAGAGCGGGAGTCCCCTGACCAGAGGGCAGAGCACACGTGGGCCCCAGGGCACACACCACGTCCCTGGCACAGGGCAGCAGAAGATGCATGTCTCACACCTAAGCAAAACTGTTCCGCCATCCGGCTGATTCCAGGTCTGCAGAAGCCCACCTCTGACCGGAAAATCAGGGTTCTCCTGGTTCCCCTCCAGCCCTTCACCACTCACCCACCAGCTCCACAAACACTCAAGGCAGACCAATGTCAAACCCACGCCGGCTCCCGCCTAGGGAAAGGTCCTCAGGTAAGCACCTGGCTGGCTCTGCAGGTTGTGGCTACTGAGACTACTTTACCTGTGCACAGATAATCACATTGGGCAGCTGCCCACGAAGCATTTTCCTTTAGTCCCCAAACCAGGAGCCACGCTATTCTGCTCATCAGGAGGATGGTTTCCCACTTGCATTTCTCTGGGGTGCCATTTGCTGCCTCCCACATCAGGAGTTGAGCTTGCAGGGGTGGAGGGCACTGTCAGCCCCAGGCACAGCACGCAGACACAAAAGGAACACCCAGAACACGGGGAGCTGGGGCCCCTCCCAGGGAGGGGAGATGCCCACAGCAGCACCCTGCCCAGGACAGCAGAGAAGGGAGAAGGACTTGGTAGAGGCCTCTGAGAGACCACGCAACACAGTCCGACGCCTAAGCACCCAAGTCCAGCAAGGCACGGCAGAAGGCAAGGCCCTCAGACATGTCCCCTCTGCAGGAACCTGCTGAGGCCTCTCCCAGGGCCTGGCATCCAGACGGACATGAGACCAGAGGCAGTGCCCACGCTCCCTCTCCCCTCCCACAGAAGCCTGGAGGCCGGGGCTGTGCAGGCAGAGCTTCAGACAGAGCCGGGACACTGTGTCACTGTCAGAGCAAACATGGTCCCAAAGATCCAGATGTGAACAGTTCGGCTGCTGACAACTATGCAACTCTGCCTTTGTGGTCAGCAGGCAGCCACGGACAAAACTGAAGGGACATTCACAGCTCAATCTGCAAAGAGACTTCCCGCAGAGCCTCCAAGAAGAGCCCAGAGCTCTGCACCGCCCCTCACATGGCGAGGTCCATGGGCTGCTCCACGGCTGCCACAGCACTGAAGCCGAGCTACCCCGACGCAGCAGCGTGCCAAGGGACCGGGGAACACCAGCGCCAGCCACTTCCAGAGCAGATTTGAAACTCTGAGCACATGAGCTCATCAGCAGTTAATTCTGATTGTTATTTATTTTTACCAACCTTGATGCAGAAAAATTTAAAGGCTAAAAAACGGTATTTTAAAATGGAGTGGGAACTTCTGCTTTCTGTCAAGATGGACCAGCAGCCGCAAGAACAGACAGGAGTGGGAGACACGAAGACCTGATGTGAGGCCACTGGTTTCAAAACATGCATCGGTGAAACAGGATGGCCCAGGAGGTGGACAGAGAGGCTCGCACCTTCCCAGCCCCTGCCCAGGGACACCTGCAGGGGCCCCAGACATCGCAGGATGGAACTCCAGGATGGCCCTGGAAAGAGACAGGCGAGCACTCCAGGGAGGGTACAGACACAACTGTGGAGAGCAGAGGGCGCTGGGTCAGCTGAGCACCGACCAGCACAGCACATGTGCGGTGGCAGGAAAAGGCCCCCAGTGGACTAGAGAGCAGTGTCCAGCACTCACCACAGCGCCTGTTCCCACCACCGGACTGAAAACCACGAGATGGATGGGGCACTGGGCATGGCATTTTGGAGGGTCTTGCCTCAGCCACCTCTTGGAAGTGATTCCTCTCAGCCTGAGGACTGCTCCAATCTTGCCTCAAGACCAGAAAGAGCCATGCTGTCTCCACTTAACTGCACCCAGAACAAAGCCAAGGATAATGACTGGACACTAAAATATTTGGTGCTCAACAAAATGAAATTCACAGTGTCCAGAATCTAATAAGACATTATCAAGCATGAGAAGAGGCAGGAAAGTATTGATCCATCATTAAAAGATGAAAACATTCCATCAAACCAGCCCTGAACTGACACAGACGTCAACGTTAGCAGCCAGGAAAGACCACGCCATGGAATCGCATTGTACAGGTTCAGAACGTGAAGCAGAGACACGGAGGCCTGTGCCGAGGTCCACGTGTTCCAGAGATGAAGACTGACCTGAAATAGAGGAGATCAGTAGCAAACTAGGTATCGCAGAGAGAAGACCTGAAACCGTGCAGTAAGGGCAGAAAGCACGCAGAGTGACCCCCAGAGAAACGGACAGGAGCCTCTCACAGGCACTCCTGGAACCTTCAGAGGAGAGGGGACAGAGGAGGGGACAGAGCACACGGCTCAGGAATCAACGCCCCAGAGCGTCTAAGTTTATGAAATTATAAAGCCGTAAATCTAAGTTAAAAACCACAAATAAATAAACAAAACCCCGAATGTGAGAAGCAGGAAGAAATCCACGCCAAGGCAGATCTAATCAAACTGCAGAGAGGAATCCTCAGGCCATCAGAGACACGAGGGCACCGAGGTGGGGCAGCTGCCGTGCCCCTGGACACGGAGTAGAGGACAGCACAGCAGCGTCTAGTCTACAGCAGGGGCCGAAGCTGTCCCACCAAACATCACTCAAAAGTTAAGATAAAAGAGACTATTTCTTAGGCATAACCAAGCTGGATGCAGGCATCCCCCAGGTGTGCATGTCAGACATCCTCCCTGCAGAAGACGGAAACATGCTCCCACACAGGGGGACCCACCAGGTAGGACCCCACCGTCCTGCCTATTTAAATCTCAAAAAGGAACTGTTTAAACAAAATAATGAAAACATAGTGTAAGTTGCAATAATGTAAAGTTAAAATGTGTGAAGACAACAGCCCAAAGGCCATGGCTGGGGAGGAACCAAGTGTTACTGCAGGCTCCTCCAAGGCTCAGTGGCAATATTTGAAGTTAAGCTGCAATAAAACTCAGAAGGGTATTACAAATGCTAAAGCAAGTAGGTTCACAGCGGATGACCAATGAACAACAGAAAGTGTAGTGATATTAACATGCATTTAATGCCAAAGACATAGAAGTGGAGGGAAAATAATAACAGATGGGACGATTAACAAGAGGAGAGATTTAAACCCAGTCCCACCAATTATCACATTAAGTGTAAATGGTCTAAATATCCCAACTAGAAGGCAGAGGAGGTCAGGCTGGGTGAGAAGGCTGGGCCCACCCACATGGTAGCACACCAGGCAAAACCAAGGACGGAAGCCCACTCATAGCTAATGCTGACTTCAACAGAGGAGAAACAATATCTATATCGGACAAGGTGGATTTCAGAGCAAACAACATTACCAAAAATAAAGAGTCCCTTTAGCAAGAAGGAATAGGAATCTTAAAGTTTGTGGTCCTAATAACAGAGGTGCAAGATACATGAGGAAAAACTATAAAAACTTCAACGAGAAAAAGGCAAATTCCCAGAGAGAGAGTCGTAGATTTCAACTCTTCTCTTTCAATAACCAGTGGAATAAGTTGAAGGAGACTGAGGCAGGAGGATCAAGGCCAGACTCAGAAATTTAAAGTATAAAAAGGCCTGGGGATGTGGCTCAGGGGTAGAGCACCGTGGGTTCAATCCCTAGAACTGGGGAAAAGAAATGGCAAAATACACAGACATAAAGTTAGGAAGGCACAGAAGATCTGAACTGTCCACTAACTTGATCAAACTGAGATCACAGAATGTTCCAACAACGACAGCAGAATACGTTCCTTCTAAGTGCCCAAGAGACATTTCCAAAATGAATCATATCCCAGGCCAAGAAACAAGTCTCAATAGATTTAAAAGGATTTAAGTTCACAATTTATACTTGCTGCTGCTGATGGAACTGATCAGAAAGCAACAGCAGGAAGATGTCAGGAAGATCCTCAAATATTCAGCAATTGTCACCCCGTCAACAAAGAAACCAGGAGGAGTCAGAAGGCACCCTGAACACAGTGAAAATGGAGACCCTGCTCGTGGCTCCGGCCTCCTATGTCAGAGAAGAAGAATCACCTGGCACCCCTGGCCTCGTCTTCACCTTGGTGAGGCAGGAGTACACCGGACCCCAACAGAGAAGGGAGCGAAGAGCAAGGTGGACATGAGCAGCGTGGACACAGCAACCAAGAGGGAAATGGACATGTCCAAGTCTGGCCTTCAAAAACCACACAAGAGACCTTCAGAGGCTGACACAGGAAAGAAACAGTCCCTGAGGGCAAGGCAGACTCTGCCGCCGCTCAGTGACAGCAAGGGGAACTCACGTGCGACTTCATGCTGGTGATCCCAGCCACACCTGTGAAATGAAGAGTCTCTGGGTGGGAGCAGACTCCCAGGGCTCGATCCAGAGCAAACACCCTGGAAGGCCTATGCCAACGGGAAAGATCAAAACTGCAGCTCGAAATCCTTCCACAGCTAAGTAAGCCCCAAGACTAGGGCCTCACTAGGGAACCGGACCACATGCTGAGACCCACTCTCCACACCCTCTCCAGACAAGGGAAAGGGCGGTGCATCCCCACACCTCCAGGAGGCAAAACCTACCCTCGGGGGCCAAAGACAGACAAGAAAGAAAATGGAAGACCATCACCCTCCGCAAGCAAAAGGCTGGCAGGAGGCACCAGGAAGCAGTCAGGGCACAAGCTCACCACTGGACTGTGGGGACACGCTCCAGGGTCAGAGGCAGGACAAAATTGCCCAGGTGCACCACTAGAGCCTGCACCTCTACAGACATCAACTGTGTCTTGATGAGTCCTCCTTCCCTAATACAAATCCACCCTGAAGGTCAAATAAAGCCACAGTCCTTGGGTAAGCTTCCACTTCAGCCCTCAGTAGAATAAGGCAGGATGGCCCATGGGCTCCCATGGGCCCTGGGTGCTGCAGGACTGTGCAGACTCCTGGTCTTTATCAAAGGATGCTGAGCAACACCCTGACCTAAGGCCAAGCTCCTCAGGTAGGAACGCAGATCCCTCCCTTCTGGGGCTGATCAGCTGTGGGCAAACAGACATAGAACCAACCAGCAGCTGTAGCTGGAGCACGCCTAGGATCGCAGCTACTCGGTTACTTCAGAGTTCGCTGGAGGATCCGCAAGTCTGGGCCAGAGAAATCCATCTCAAAATAAAAAAAAATAATAAAAAATAAAAAGGGTTTGTGATGTGACTCAGTAGTAGATTCAATCAACTGAATCACTGGATTCAATCCCCAGAACGACTATGTAACTAAATAAATAAAATCCTGCCAGAGCAGAGAAGAGAAGGCCCTGGAACCACAGGGCAGTTCTGCTCCTTCTCCTCCCAGGTTTATGGTTTGAAGTTCTGAAGATCCGGGTCTCCCCTTTCTCTGCCCTCAGGAGTGTTGACAAATGGGGAGAAGCCACCCCTTCCAGAGCGAAGAAACCAGTTAACACAATAACATGGATCCTTGACCCTGAGCCGGGCGTTTTTAATCAGGGTGGAGAATGCAGCCGGATCCCCACACAAGGAGGTTGGAAAGCAGAGGAATGCAGGACAGCTGTCTGGCAGACAGGTGGCACCCAGAGGGAGTGCCTGTGGGCCCTGGCCGACCACATGTGTTCCCAAAGAAGCTGCCTCCCTGGGCTCCTCAGCCCCGCCAGCACTGGGGTTTCTGCCACAGACTTGGTTTGGCATAGATGCTGGGTTTTGAAGTGGCCTGGGTTGCCGAGTGGATGCTAGCTTTGCAAAGTCAATTCCTATGACCTCAGCAATAGAGGCTGAAGGGAAGAGAAAGGAGCTGGGGAAAGAGTAAGGCAGAGGGCAGAGGCCCTGCTGCCCAGAGGACCCTGCACCATCTATTTAAATGTACTCTCCCAGAGGCTGGAGTTGAGTAGAGAAAAAAAGGGGGCACAGTAAAAACACGCGCTTGGTCTCCCGATACCAGCTTTCCTCCTGTCAGCATGACCGTGTCGACCACAGTGTGAGTACAGAGAGGTGCCTGCAGAGCTGCACCCAGCACGTACCCCAGGACGCTGAGGCCAGGCCCTGCTGCAGCGCGCTGCAGCCACAGCACACTCTCAGGCAGAGGGAGCTCAGGGGCAGTCCTAACCGGAATCCCAAGGTATCTTCTGCCCCTGTTTTCTGAGGCCCCAAGCCACATGTGGGACAGTCGTGTTGAAACACAGAGGGCCCAGGAGTCACATTCTCCTGTGGCTCTGATTTAGTCCCTTCCAGAAGCTGGGTGGGGTCTCCAAAGTAAGGGACAAGGCCAAGGTGGGATGGCCCGACCGACTGTGGGAGTGAGGTCTTGGTGCTGACCTCTTTCACATCGCCAACTTCTACCACATAGTTCTTAAAAAAAGAAAGCAAGCAACCGCAAGTATGAGGGTGCAGAGAGCTAGCAGAGGAGCTGCAGAGCCCTGCTTCTGCCAGTGCCTGTGCCCTGCCCTGCCCTGCTGAGCGGGTACCCACCCACGCCTGCCCCGACCCAGACACCACATAGGGGCTGCCTCCCTCCTTCCACTTCCCCAGCCCACCCTCTCCTGTCCTTCCCAAAGCCTGCCACCCCACCACACCACCGGTCCACTCACGCACTCAGGCCACACGGTAAACACATTCTCCCAGGGAGAGTGCTGTCACATCACCGGCTCCGGCACTCAAACCCTGGCTGGGTTCTCGCTCCTGGCTCTACCCTCTCTCTGCCCATGAGTCCACAGTCATGGCCACGGGGAGCTGTGCGTAGCCAGCTTCTGTAGTGGAATGAAGGCATTTTGATTTCACCCAGACTCCGCTCAGTTCTTGAGGGATTCCATCAACCGGACATCTACGCTACTTGCCTCACAGAATCAATGACATCAGATGCTCCCATTTCAATCATTTCTGAAAGCCCCAAAACTCCATGTAAGTATGATATAAATTTCTGCAAATGTACCCTTTCAGGAAGTCTCCCAAGTGTGGACAGTGGTTTGAGCCTGTCCCCCTGGCTCCTTCACACTTCCGGTTATATTTTTGCTGAAGGCCACACATGCACAGAAGGACAGAGAATTCCACTTTTCTCCTACAAAACTCATTTTGAAATACTGTTTTTTTTTTTTTTTTTTTTTTTTTTAAAACGTCAATTAAGATTTGGGAACAAACATTCAGAGCAAGTAGCAGGCTCTGATCCACATGTGTAAAAAATGGCTTCAGGGTCCAAGTTTCTCCCACTTAACTCATCTAAAGGAAATTCATCCAATCA
>NW_025999977.1:59882565-59903069 GCF_001458135.2 Marmota marmota marmota | reverse complement strand
TTTTTTTTTTTTTTTTTTTTTTTTTTAAAGCAATTAAGATTTGGGAACAAACACAGAGCAAGTAGCAGGCTCTGACCACATGTGAAAAATGGCTTCAGGGTCCAAGTTTCTCCCACTAACTCACTAAAGAATTCATCCAATCATCCACATTGGAGAAACCTCACCCTGTCCCACGTAAGTCCATTTCGTGGAGTACTGTACCCTCCTAGATCCTGGGTCCTGGCTGACCATCACCCCCTCTGGAAGGACAGTCTTTTTCAGCTCTCTGGAGCAGTTTCCTGTGGGCATAACAGCCCCTGCACAAGCTGCCTGCATAGCCATGACCCACCAGGAGAGGTGGGCCATCGGTGTACTTTGTTTGCGAGGTAAGAACGCTCCCACCCACTTCCTGAACAGTTCACTCAAACTTTTACAACCTTTGCAGGCTCTTCAGTGGTGCCAAAAGTCTTCCAGTCCAGCCAAGAAAAGTGAAAACTATTTTTGGCATGCAGAGGGCAGCTGTAGGAGGCTGAATTAAAGTCGGCGCCTAAAACGCATGCTTGCCTCTACAGAATCTGAATTTTTCTAATCCAAGTATCATCAGCACACACCGAGGCCTGCAGCGAACTCTGGTGGCACTGGGTCCCTAAGAAGCAGGCTGTGCAAAAGGAAGAAGATTCCTCCTTAGGAAAAGGAGACATGGAAGTTCGTGCAGGTTTCTCTGGTCCATGGAGACGTCCGCAGAGTACGTGACACATTGTATCTTATTTGAATACCAAGTATCCGGGAAGTTCAGCATTTGGGTAAACACGGCTTGGCCAGATTGGAAAAGGAAGGAAGGACGCACTCTGGGCAGAAGAGCGCTCTGAACCCCATTCGGTCTCAGCCCCAGATGCCCCAGAACTCGGTCATCCACACGGTGGGCCTTCCTGGGACCTTGGCCGCCAGGCTGTCTCCGGAACCAGGAAAAGCCTCAGACTAGCCCTGTGCCCGTGCCCCAGGAACACCCCAACAGACAGGAGACTCGCGCCTGGGGAGAATGCGAGGACACTAGCTGAGGTCGCTGTGGTCGCGGGAACTGAAGCTACACATCGGAGGTTTCCCCGAGCGCGGGGGTGGGGTACTGCACTGAGGGAAAGGGGGGGGGCGGCAGGGAGACAAGAGCAGGGGGAGGGAGGAAGAGGGGCAGAGGAGGGGCGACCGGCCAGGAGCCCGACGCTCAAGGAGGAGAGTGGGACTCAGCGGGGACCAGACTGGACTGGAGGAAGAGGGGAGCGAACAGGAGAGAGAACGGGCCCTGGGGGAGGGCGCGGGAGGCGCGCGGGGATTTCCCTGGCAGTTCCCAACCCTTCTCGGTCCAGCCGGGGATTCCAAGTTCTGAACAAAGGCGGCTCCCGAGGCCCCGCGCTTAGAGCTCTGTCCGCCCCAGGGCGTCCAAGCCAGGGCGGACAAAGGCCCGGCGCGCCCTGCGCCGGGTTCCCCGACGTCCAGTCACCACGTCCTCCGACCCAGGATCCCCTGCACCGCTGAGCCCACAAGCTTCCCGCGCCCCTTGATCCGCACCAGCCCCACGAAACCCCACGTGGGGTCCCAACCCCACGTGTCCCCGATCAGCCCTGGGTCCCGGGCCGCACTCACAGGATGGAGGTCTGCGGCGCCACGGCCGGCACGGCCTCCAGCAGCAGATGCATGCAGCGCACGGTGGTGCGGAAACACAGACAGCGGCTCGGACAGCCGGCGCCTGGCTTCTGGGCGACCACCGCCAGCGCCCCAAGCCGCAGCACAGCACGAAAGCCAGCAGGCAGCGGCGCGCGGTCTCCGCGGAGCGCGCGGTCATGGCCGACGGTGCGAACCTAGGCTCGCTCGCACCGACAGACTGTACTGGGCCCGGCGCGTCCACCGCCGGCTCTCGACTGAGCCCGTCTGGCCGGCGCCAGCTGTGCACATGCGCGCCGCTCCGCCCTGCCCCCTCTGCCTCGCCCAGGGCGGGGGCGGGGCGAGGACCCGAAACCGCGGCGTCCTGCTGCTGTGCCCCCTCCCCGTAGCCGGGACTGGCGGCGGAAGCGAGAGAGGTCAAGATGTGGTGGCCACCGCAGGAGCTATGGGCGCAGGGCGCCTTGGGTGCAGGGGAGAGGTTCGTGACCCAGGTTTGAATCCCCGATTCTGCTCTTAGAACCCAGAGGACTCAGCGCTAAGTTTCTCCACCTTTCTTAGCCATTCCTCCTTGTGTGCAGAAGGGGTATGTTGTTGTTGGCGATGTCACTGTTTTTTAACACTTTTGAGTGTTAAAAAACACTTAATATGTTCCAGACGCAGTTCCAAGCACACTTTGGTGCTCTCTCCCTGTCGCCACTCCCACCCCCATATAAAACCATTTAACTTTCATTACTTTTGGAGAAACTGAGGCCCCTCGTCCAGGTGCAGTATGGAGACAGGCAGGCACAGTGGCAAGTTTAAGAGCCAAGCTGCCTGCTCCCTAAGGCCTCTACCCTCCTGCTGTCTGCCTTCTCTTTGCTTTAGAGTGGAAGAACCCTTGGCCTCACAGGTGGGTGTTGGGTGCATCTGGTGGGGAAGGTTACTGTGAACCCCCCCCCCACCCCCAGGAGGGAAGCACCCAGGCTCACGTGCCCACTGAAAGACTGCGTTCTCACACTTCTCAGTTGGCTCTCGAATATTGCTTCCCACCATTCTACAGACAAGGACCTGGAGGGCAGGCCTGGCTCCAAGGTACAGGGTAAATAGGTGCCAGGCTCTGAAATAGACCCCGGGTCTGTGCTGACCTGCCACTCCTGAGCTCACACAGGTGTTCTGTACCTGCAAGTTTGCTTCTGAGGGCCCAGCCTCTGGGAGCAGTGAAGCCGGGTGAAGTCCAGCTTGGCTCTCAGGAGGATTCAGGTCGCAAGGCTAGCCAGGCTGCACCATCTAGGGATTCATGGTTGTTGGGAGGAGGCTCCTGTTCCTTAGCATGTAGATCCCTCCACGCCTGCACACCTCTGACCTCCCACACAAGTGTTCCAAGGAAGAGAATTAAGAGCCCATCAAGACAGCTTTGGTTGCAGCCTCACAGCTGACAAGCCTGCATTCTGCTGGACCCCACCAGGCTCCAGGGAAGCACATCAGAGTGTAAGGGGCAGGAGGCTGGACCAGGGCTTTGCAGAGGCTGCCCACCCAGCAGATTTCAGGTTTGATGTCTGAGAATGGAACCAGGGCTGCTTGTGGAATGGTGTTCCTCAGTTTGCACATGGTCAGAAAGTCAGGGCATTGTGGAGTTAGACGAGCAGGCCCATTTAGCCAGCAGACTGTGATGGGACCCTGATGATGGCCACCTGCAGCTCCCGCAGACCCCGTGTGGAGGGCACAGTGTATCCCAGCAGGACTGCCTCGTGCAACATCAGCTAGAAGTTCAGAGTCCTCAGCCCCTCACACATCTCACCAGCTGCTTGGGAATTCCGTGCCCCACACTCCCCCTCCAGCTGGACAACTCAGTGGAAGTACTCACAAGACACAGGGAAGAGTGGAGTCACTGTCACCAAGTCATCACAAAGGGTACAAATTGGTACCTGTGAAATACAGAGGCATGGGGCAAGGTCAGGGAAGGTTCCAGACGCAGAACCCCTGTGTCCTCACTGTGGAACCCGAATGCTCACCGTTCACCAGCCAGGAAGCTCTGAGCAATGCAGTCCAGAGTGTGGACCAGGTATCAGCTCCACAGCACGTTCAGTGAGTCTCTGGCCATGTGCTGAACTCAGCTCCCAGCACCCCTCCACTACCGGAAGTCAGACAGACATCAGTCCTCAAAGTCCCAACATTCTTATCCTATGGCCAGTCCTTCTGGTGACCAGCCCCATCCCAAGAGACCTCATTAGCACCAACTCAGATGCAGTGAGGAATCACAATGAATGACACTCCTGCCACTGGGGGAAATGCTAGCCCAGGTGAAAGAACACATTCTTTCTTACACAGCACAAAAGTTTTAAAGGTTGTTCATATTTGAGCAACTTGCTCCAGGCTGCCATACATGTCTGGAGGCGAGTACACCCTCAAAGACTTGTAATGGCCTTTCCCTATCTGTAGACTCACAATGAGCCAGACAGGTGTCCTACATCTCCTCTTTGACCTACTCCAGGGTGCTATTTGCATGTCCAATGCCTTCTTGATACCTCTCCCTGCATGCCCTACAAGAATCCCAAGGTTATCATGTCAGAAGCCAAAATAGCCCCTTCCTTAAAAAAGGTGCCTTCCCCACTAGTCGCCCAAGGCGCTGTCTCACAGCCAGCCAGCAGCATGGAAGTTGTGCTCAGCTGGGTCCTCGCCCCGCAACTGAGAACCCCAAATCCTGTTAGTCTCCTGTGCTCAGCGCCGCTCACTCCATAACTGAGTTCTGCACCGCCAACACCCGCCCCCTTGGGCCTGGACTCAGTTCAGCCTGGTGGGTCAGCAGTCCTTTGGCTGGGCCTCCATTCAGCTCTGCAGTGCTCTGTCTGTGTGCCCACCTCTCCCATGCACCAGATGCCAAGTGACCTCAACATCTGCTGGAAAACTTCTGGGCAACCTCCCAGACCCAACTCTGTTCCATGGCCCCCTGCTGTGAATTCCTCTGGGCCCCTGCTTCCACCCCTTTCGACATTAATTCCTGTCTAGTGCCACCTCCCACTTGTCCCAAGCACAGGCTAGTGTTTCTACACCCAGGTCCTTGCCTGGGCTGTGGCAGGCAGGGACAAGGCACACGCATCAAGAATGAACACAGCCAGCCTGCCCCAAGTGGCCCTGCCCACCTGGAGGGCCGGAGCAGCCCAGGAGGCCTGCAGTTCTGAATGTTCCTGGCACCAACCAGGGCAGGGAGCAGCTTGGACACAGACAGACGAGACTCCCCACGTGTGGAGCTGGGTTGGCTGCTTTGTTGGTCTAGACGTGCAGGCACCGGAAGACCCCAAGGGCACTGTGCTGGTTGTGTCATGTCTCCCCAGGGCTCCAGGAAGCACTTGGTCCTCATCTGAGAGGAGGCCCTGAGACTGCAGGTCTCAGGTGACCAGCTGGATATCCTGAGGCTACCTCGAGGTGGAGGGCGCAGGTCTCCTGGCTCCCCAGGTGGCCGGTGTCTGGCCCCACACTCAGGTCCTGACACAGCAGCCCCCTGGCACCTGTACCACAGGGCATCACAAGCCACCAGCTCTCCTCTCAGTTCAGCACCATCTCCTAGGCCAGCAGTGGTGGCTGCTTTGTCTCTGGGCCTGCTTCCTCACTGTCCCGGGAACTGAACTCCAACAGTGAATCAACAGTGCCCCTATCCGTTGTCTTCCTGTTGGCGTGGCCAGTGGGAGTGACCCCTGCCCTGTGTCCTGAGACCTGTCACCCACAGGCAAAGGGTTAAAAAAACACAGGGAAGGCAGCTGCCCGCGTCACCCTCCATCAGCCTGGGCCATGGAGCCAGGCGGTGAGGGCTGAACACCCTTCGTGACCTGAGCCTTCAGGGTCAGCTGGACCTGGCCTGGGGAAGGTCAAGGCCATGCCCAGACGGTTGGTCAGTCCCCCACAACAGGGGCCTGCACCGACTCGCCAAGGGCTTGCTGACTGGCCCAAGGTCAATCTGCCTCAGACCCACTGTGCACAGCCCCTCAACCCAGGAGCAACAGGGAGTCACTCAGGGGGCCCAGAGTCCATCTGCACCAGAGCTTAGGTGACTCACACAGTCCTGAGCCACAAGCAGGCCCCCACAGTGTGCTAGGGCAGCTTCTCTCAGGAGGCTGGGGAGAATCTGCCTCTCCCGCCTCTGGGGACAGCCACGCCCTTGGCCCATCTCCTGGATCATGCCCTCCAGCCCTCCTTCCTGGTCACTCTGTGCCCTGCGGCTCTGCCTTCTTATGGGCCAGGGCCCTGCAAGATTAGCACTCACCCTGAGGAGCTCACCCTAACTTAACCCATCTCATCTGCAGGGCCCTCCTGAGAAGGCTCAATTCAGCTGCAGAAAGTCATGGAGGTGAGGCATCAGCACTAAACTCAGTCCACTGGAGATCAGAGTTGCAAACAGGGAGAGGCAGAGGGTTCGGCTCTCACAAGTGTGAATGGGATGGGCTACGAAGGCTCTGACCTCAGAGGAGGCCAGGAGGTTCAAGACCCCAGAGCCAGTGAACCTGACTCCGAGGAAGGTCCCCACTGGGATCACTGTCGGGTGGCAGGTGTCTGAAGTTTCCGGAAGATGGGCCATCTTCATTCCAGCTGCATAGTGGCCTTTCAGAATCTGAGGGGTACTGTGGACCCTGTCTCTCCTTTACCTCATCGCCTCCCTGCCCAGGTTAGGGTCAGCACCCGAACACTTCCAGGGCAGCAACCAGAAGGGGAGCCCCGAACCCTGCCTGGGTCAGTCCCGTCCCATCTTCTCTGCCTGTGGCAGACCTGGGTAAATGCAGCCACGGCTTGCATTGCGTGGGGTTTCTCACGTGGGCACTGATCAGGCCTTCTACCTGTCTGGATGATGGAGTCAGACCACCTGGCCTTTCCTGGGGTGCGAGGAGTCCAGGCTCAACAGTCTCAGCCCAACAGGGGCCTGGCATCTGCACCTGCCCGGGCCTCCTGTGTTGGAGCACAGTGACTCTTTCCTTAGTGAAGACTTCAGAGAGTTCAGGAGCCACCTGGGGTTGGGCGGTGCCCCAGTTTCCCAGGTGACCATAGCTTGTGGGGACCCCCCGGGACTGGAGGCACAGGCAGGGGTGTAACTGAAGAGAGTTCCACCCTGAGAAGGTGGAGCAAAGGCAGGGGTGCCTGGGAAGGCAGGGAAAGGAGGTGCAAGTAGACCCCAGCGAAGTGTAACTGGGAATGGGAGGACACAGGGCAGGGGTCACTCCCACTGGCCACCCCAACAGGAAGACAACGGATGGGGACACTGTTGATTCACTGTCAGATTCAGTTCCCAGGCAGAAGGGGGTCGGGGGCACAGAACAACTGGAAGGGGGGAGACAGCAGAGAGCTCATGTGCCCTCAGTTCCTGAGAAGCGAGTGAGGAAGAGAACCCAAGAGGACTAAGTCAGAAACAGTCCAGTGGAGACAGCCTTCCAGGTTAGCCCCTCCATCCGGCTGGAGGTGTGCCCCCCTGCATCTCCAGCTACTGAGGAGGCTGAGGCCGGAGGACTGCGGGAACCTAGGAGTTCCAGATGAGCCGGGTGACATAGCAAGACTCCATTTCAAAAAGAACAGGGGCTGGGGATGTAGCTCTGTGGTAGAGCGCTGGTCTAGCATGTGGAGGCCCCGAGTTCAATACCCAGCACCATAAAAGAATAAAAGACAAACAAACAAAAACACTTCGGTTCAAGGTGATCGGAGAGGGGTCAGCCCCAGTCTGCATGGGGCTTGGGAGGGCACTCGGTTGGAGGAAACGAGGACAGCCAGGGGACTCAGCCTGGGCTCACTATTCTTTCAAAAGAAAGATACTGTAGCTTTAAAAATCGTAAAGGAAATTGATGAAAAGCATTGTCTCAATCTCTCAATCTTGAACCATGAAAACAGTAGAAGACAAACATGCACACAGCGGGGACCTCCCCGTGATGACAAAGCTGGAATGAAACGGACCAAGATCTCAGTCCCAGGCCTTGGCTCCCTCAGAGGCCTGCTCTCTGAGCCCAGTGCTCACCCTGTCCCCTTCCCTGCCACCCCTATTCCTGGCCTCCTCAGGATGCGCCTGCCAGGCCACAGGACTTGCCCTCAGCCCAGAGACTAACTCAACCCTAGATCACCTCCTGTGGAGAGCCCGCCCTGTCCCCACACCTGTGAATCGTGATGCCTGTGCCTAGGTCAGAAGAGCATCTCTCTGCCCCAGCTCATCCTGAGCTCCTCTGCTCATTCACACCGAGCTGTGGATCCACTCACTCCTCAGTATGGGTGCTTGTGCCCACCAGACACCACCGAGGACCAACAGAGAGCGTGCTCGCTGCCCTCCCCCGATGGCGAGGGCCTCCTCTCTGAACAGAGCACCTTGTTGGGCCAGGGGTCTGATTCCTTCTGCAGCCCCCACTCAGCACACTCTTGGACAGACTGAGGGACAAACTGGAACCCGGCAGTGGAACTTGAAAGTGGAACCTCCGAGCTGCCAGCGTAGGCCTCCCCCCCACAGGAGGTGAACACACAGAATTCAAATGCAGAATTGGGTTGCTTTATAGCAACCAGAAGGTGCTGAGCCGCTCAGTACCACCAGGTCACAGAATTGCCAGGTTCCTCGGTTCAACAAAGACACCACTGCACAGGTTCTGAGTGGGCTCAAGGGAAACAGCAGAAGGCACCAATGCCGAGGGCCTTCCAGCCCTTTCCTACTTTGGCACACCTGCGGAGAAGCCCAGCAGAGCAGGTCCAAACATGACAACATCGTGGGGAAGGTGCTACCTGGTAGGCGGGATGCAGTAGAAGGACAAACAGGGGCCGCTGGAGAAAGCATCACCCTCATGTCAGAGTGGATCGCATGGGTAACCTGGGCCTGAGGTGTGCCAAAGAATGGATTGTTACAGAGTTCAGATCTGCCTGGGTCAGAAGGTGCTGAGCCGCTCAGTACCACCAGGTCACAGCGCTCAGGAGAGTTGGAGTGCTCAAACGCCACCCTCCGCTGCAAGCCTCATTGGCTGCAGCCAGAGTTCTGGGTAGGAGGCTGAGTGCTCCTGGGGCTCACGGGGAAAGCACAGCTGGTCCTGCCATAGGCTCTTCTCTGACTTGGAGTGTCCTGCAGGCCTGCCCACAGCGTGGGGCCTGAGGAATGGCAGAGAGCCTACAGGAGCACCTTGCCTTCCACCGGGGCTTCGGCAGCAGTCACCTGGCAGCAGGGCCCTCCACCACAGCAACTTCAGCCCAACCAGAGAACCAGGGAGTCTGTATCATGGGAAACTCCAGGACCTTCCTCTTGGATCAATACAGCATCACAAGAGTCTCTTCAGGGTCCACTCGGTACAAAGTAGCTGACTGTTTTTGAGGCCTGGCTTCAGAGGCGCTGCTCCGCCTTGGAGTCCTGTGAGTTCAAGAAGTGGCCCCAGCACAGTGGGTGGAAAGACATTGCCTGACGTCTCTCCAGGGTCTGCTGCCCGTGAAGGTGCACACCACACCTGCCGGCTCAATGTGTGCCTCAGTGTGTGGAGCGGGTGCTGCGGATGGAAGGTCATAGGGTGTAGAACCAGACAGGGCTGCCTCAAAATCCTGGTCCCACTCGACTTTAGGCAATTTGACCACTGAATACCTCAGAATCCTCATTTGGACATACACGAGAGCTAAAAATGATCCCCTGTGTCCATGGGTTGAACTCCAGTGAAGGTCAGCACAGTGTTCTACCCGAGCAGGCTGCGCTGTTCTAGGAAACCAAACTTTCCTCATCAAGCATAGCACCAGAGACCCAGGCTCCTTCTCACAACAGACTTTAGGCCTCATGTGTACGAAGTGGCTTTACTTGGTGTTCCCGGACTCTTGACCTCTGCCAAACCATCCTGGGTGACCACAAGTATCATTGGGGTTTGAATGGCATTACCTTCTTTGGTTCAAAATACCCCTCATCTGGGCTGTGCTCAAGTTATGCCACAGATGATAAAATCCTGGGTAGTTGAGGTGCACTGGGAAGGCAGGTGCCCTCCTGTCCCCTGGGAAGCCTTGGTTCCATCCACACGCCCAGCAGGAGCCGGCCCTAAGACCAGCATCCCACCTGGGACATGGCCAGACTCCTGCCCTCATAGTCCAGGAGAGCCCAGGCAGTGTCAGCAAATGCAGCTCTGGAGTGTGAAGGGCAGTGCACGGACTAGTGGTGCAGGGGGCTTTGTTCTCCTTTCTGGGTGCTTTGACTGCAGAGCTCTGTGGTTTGGAGATGTTATTATTGTTGTGGTGGTGGTGGTTATTATTATTATTATTAGGTGGTGCTGGGGGTTGAACCCAGGGACTTATGCATGCTAGACAATATGCTGAGCCATATCCCAGGCCCTGGAGGAGACATTTTGACACTAGATTCTCCTCAGTGCTGTTTTGGAAATACGGAGTCAAAACCGCTGGTTCCAAGGGACTGTGCCTGCAAAGAGGCTGGGCCCGCACCCCGCTCTCTCCTTGTGAGCGTCTTCTTTGCCTGGGCCTGGACCTCTACTGTTTGATGCCAACAGTGGTCTGTGCTGGAGGGCTGCAGGCTGGGGTCAGCCAGGCCATGGTGGTCAGCCAGGCCATGGTGCTCGGCCAGGCCATGGTGGTCGGCCAGGCCATGGTGCTCAGCCAGGCCATGGTGGTCGGCCAGGCCATGGTGCTCAGCCAGGCCATGGTGCTCGGCCAGGCCATGGTGGTCGGCCAGGCCATGGTGGTCGGCCAGGCCATGGTGGTCAGCCCAGCGCACTCCCTGGAGAAGCATCCCAGGGAGCTGCCTGCCGCAGGCCCCGTGCGTCTTGCCCACTGTGTCGCTGGGGTTTCTTAGTGCTAGGAGCTCTGCCCAGGCTCCCAGGACTCCGTCCCTCTCCCATTGCCAGCCTTGGTTGGTGCCCTTCCACTGTGACCGACCTTTACCGTCCAAGCAATGCTTTCCTGAGCTCTGAGCCCTGGCCCCGCTTTTCTTGGGCCCAGAGCAAGGGCACCAATGGGGGGAAAAAAAAAAGCCCTACTTCAGGCCTGCACCTTTTCCTGTCCATCTGGGAAGTGAGTGGACGTGTCTTCCAGCTCTCAGCACACTGTCCCCACAGCCACCCCTCAGCCTGGGGCATACACAGGCCTGGAAGTGGGTGTGGCATCCCTGGGGAATGTCATGCCTTTTCTTGGAGTGTGAGAGTATGGAATGCAGCAGGACCCGTCCCCTGCCTGTGGTCTCCTCCCCCGAACAGCAAGGCAGAGCCAACCGGGCAGTGTCCAGGCAGACATTCTCAGAGGGGCTGCAAGGATGCAGACCATGAGGACACCATGGGCCTGGCTGCATGCAACCTCCCAACTCCAAAGTCAAGGGTGGGCTTCACTCCTTACCAATAATGCCCTTCTCTCAGGGCCTGGCTGGGCCTGGCCTGGCCAGGTTCTAACCCATTGTGTCTTTTAAAGGCTAATTCTTTATTGCTGGATTCTAGATCCTTTCATTGATCAAGCTTTCCTGCCCCACTCAGGCTGGGTGACCTGCAGGAATTGGGCTCAGACATGCAGGATGGCTGTGCACACCTGGGAGCTGTCCCTCTGCCTGCTCTGTGATGACCTGTTCCCGTGAAGGACAGGCTGCAGTCCCATCCAGGCCTGTGAGCATGCCCTTCTCGGGAAATGGAGTAATCAGGTAAACTCTCAGTTGCCAGGGCAGCCCCAGTCCAAGGAGACTGGAGTCCTCCTAAGAAGAGGTGCCAGGACACAGACACAGGGACAAGGATGTCATGTGACCACAGAGGCAGAGACCCGAGTGATTCAACCACAAGCCAAAGAGCATGTGGGACCACTAGGAGCTGGCAGAGGCAGGAAATCACTGCCTGCAGGTGCGGAGGGACAGGTCCCTGTGACTTGGGCCTCCAGGACCATAAGCCTCCCTTGGAGAACACACCTCTGTGGTCACACCTGCTATGCTTCACTGTGGCACTCTGGGCCACCACCAGCCAGTCCCTGTGCTGCCGGGCCAGCTCCAGGATGGGCTGCAGTGGGCCTGCTCTCTGCTGGCCATTGCTCTGTGACCAGTGTTTGGTCACGTCAGAGCCACGTGGAGTCTGTGACCTGAAGTGGCACTTCCAGGCGCACAGCAGGTACTTGGGTTCTGGTTCTTGTGCCAGGTATAAGGGGTATGTGTCCCTCCTCCCCCTTTGGAGGACCTGCCCAATTCCTGCAGGTCACCCAGCCCGAGTGGGGCAGGAAAGCCTGATCAAGCCCTGCAGAAGGCAGCTGCTCTCATTCTGTTCTCAGGCCCTGGAAGGTCCTCATCGAGCCAGGGGCTGAAGACCCTGGCCAGGTTGAGCTGCTCGTTTTGACCCGACCCCAGCATCCAGTGTCCAGTCCTGAGCCTCTTCTTCCCCGCCTCCTCCTGCAGCATCCCTGGAAGCTCAGGCCACTAGCCTTGCTTCAGAGTAGATGAGATCCTTTTTGTTTTAAAATGAGGCAGATGCTGAGACACTCACAGCCGTTCCTCCAACTGTGCGAGGCTCAGCATTTGGGGGTTTTGGTGGCCCACCTCCTTGAGTTGGTGTCCTCTGAAGAGTCCGCACTTGCCCCGAGAGCCCTCTTGCCCTGCCCAGCATGCCCTCTTTCTGTCAGGCCCTGTGCTCCGCGGTCAGCAGGAGAGGACAGCAAGAGTCTCCCAAGCCTACCTGTGTGGGGTGATGGTCCACCTCTGCTGCTCGGCGCCTGCCAGGTGGCAGGGCACAGCAAGCACAGACAGTACCCTGGGACACAGGAGCTGCTGCCTCCCTAACGGGCCCCCAGGTTTCTCCTTGGGCTCTCCCGGTCTTAGAGAAGGCCTGACCTGGACCACTCTGGGAGGGTCTGTGGGGGGGGGGTGCAGCCAGGGCACATGCAGCCAGGGTCTGCCTCCACTCTGCCTGTCATGCTGACCTTTGGAAGGTGTCTAATGTGGGATGCTTACTGGGCACAGCGTGGTCACTCTGCCCGAGGCGTGAACCCCCTCCTCCCTCAGACACGTAGCTGTGGGAGCGGCGCTGCCTGCATCTGCTCTCTCACTCCTGCTAGGAACTTCCTTTGGAACAAATGAGAGGACGCTCAGCCTGGCTTAGGAGGAGCTGACCCCCTCCAGCCGGGCACGACAGCTGTTGTCACTGTCTATAAAGTTCTGTCCCAGGGGGTGAGCCTCACTGAGCTTAGGCAGCACAGCTGTCCTTCCTCACCACAGAGATCGCGATCATGCCAGAAAGATGTCACACTTGTCCCTCCGAAGAGCAGCATGAGTTCATTGAAGGGATAGGAAAAGGGAAAGGAGACTCTCCCGGGGGAAACTGGGTCCTGCCAGAGAGGAGGGGACAGCGTCCCTCCTGCCCTCCTGTTCTACTGGGGTCCTAGGGGAGCTTCCAGAGGGCACCTCTTCACCTTTGAATGACAGCAGGATGACATCAGACTCTCAAGTCCCCACTGCCATGGCAACCCTGGGTCACCTTGGCCCATGCTGACCGGTTCTCACTGGAACCTGTTCTTACAGATTTCAGGGAATAATCCTTATCTCTCCAAATTCCGGGATCTGGTCTGTGTAGGGTCACAAGCTCCCACCCCTGCGGGTGACCTGTGGTCTGCTCATTGGCTTTTCAGGCCTGCATTTCTCCTGCAGGTGACAGTTTGCTGAGGAACGTGACATCTGTTGACTTAAGGCAGGCAGGACTGCAGGGAAGTTGCTTTTTAACGGAAGCATGGCGGTCAGCACAGTGGGCCCAGTTTACAGAAGTGTCCTCATGTGCCCACGGATCAGTTCTTGGTGGGAAAAGCTGCATCACGGGAAAGGCTGACACTCAAGGTGTGAGCCACCCTTGGGGCCCCCACACGGGGCACCTGCCGCAACTCCCAGCCTCTAGTCCCTCCCCATTTCTAAGGCCAGGGTTTGGAACCGCCTTAATCTAACAATGTATTTGAAGGACACTGTAAGAAAAAATAAGACAGACAACTGTATTTTCAATAGTCACTAAAATGAAATAGATGTAGGTGACGAAAGGGTCTATCAGTGGCATTTTGTGTGTTTGCTACAATATGATGGGAAGGCAAATTTGCATGTGGTATTCTAGCCAAATGTTCTATTCCTGCTGCCTGGCTCCCACCTCCTGCCATGGACAAGACCTGAGGCCCCTCTAAGGATGGGCAGCCTCCTGCAGAGACACGTGCATGCCCAGCGCTGGGACGCAGCAGGTGTATTATTTTATAGCCTCCAAAAGGACAGATTCACACTTGCCAGAAATGAATGTTCCAGAAAAGTAAGTTTCATGCAGCAGAATCCCACAGAGGGGCAAATATAGTACTGCCCTACCAGGATTTTGGAATATTAAATCTGACCTGCAAGTTTCCCAAGTTCACATATTTACATAACATTTAAGCCAGAATTCCTTCCATTGAAATTAGTCTCGAATTTTGTGCTGATCACGTTAGTTACAACATGAGTTACAAACCTTATAGGAGTGCATTGATTTAGAACATGCAGAGCTGCGTGCCACGACCAGGATTCATTTCAATTCTCGTGGTCTTTATGGAGATAATGGGTTTGCTTTCCAGCAGCTACAATTCAGACTAGGCATCTGGTGCTCACTTATGCTCTTGGTGCATTGAGGCTACTCCACCTTCTGAGTTTTAGAAACTCTTGTAAAGACAGTCAAGAGTCACACTCTGATGATTGGTGTTGCTGGTCAACTTGGCTGGACTGACAGCTGCCTGGAGAACTGGCAAAGCACACTCCTAGGTGTGTCTGTGAGGGCATCTGCAGAGGCCTTGGCCGTGGGGGCAGGAGCCGAGGGGAGAGGCTTGCCCTGTCCAGTGGGGAGGCCTGGGGGGGGTAAAGGTAGTGTGGGGTGTGCACAAGCTCTGCTTGTCTTGAGCAGTGCATCTGCTGATGCTGCTCTCACGTGGACATCAGGCATGATTCTCAACTTGGGGCGCAGTTTTGCACCAGAGGCTGTCTTCAGCCTGGGCCTGGGCTGCATTGTTGGTCCCTCTGTTGGGGGCTCGAGTTCCTTGCACTGAGAAGCTACTGGTTCCCATGACTATCGATTCATTAAATTGAAAGCAATCCCATGAATGGCTTTGAATCACACATGTCCTTTTGGTCCTCTCTGGAGAACCTGTATGAACACCCACACCAACAGCCGAGTCCAGACAGTAACAGCAGATGGGATCAGTAGCGCTCTCCTGGGGCCTCGTAAATCTGTGCAGCCTGTTTCTTTAAACTGGTCCTGGCCTGGGCTGCCCCTGTGCCAAGTCCTCACAGCATGACCCCAGTCTGAGCACAGGCAGTCACAGCGGCTGCCCTGGCCTGGCAGCGGCAGGGAGACCATGGCTGTGCTGGAGCAAGGTGAGCCCAGAGCACAGCCCCACTGTTCTCCAGCCACCTCATTCGTCTTCTCTGTTCCTGGGCGACGCTCTCTGATCCTCCACTGGCTTCGAGGGCTACCTGGTGCGTCAGTCGTCTCAGCTCCATTAAACTCTTAAATTTGGTTTGCCTCATTTCTCCTCTAAGAAGCCCTGACCTTCAGCTGGTTCTTCTCCCGGTTGCTGGGAGCAGTGAGGCCTCACTGTCCACGCTGTGCGTCCTCCCGTCTCCCCATTCCTGCTGGAGAGGGAAGTAAACCCTGTTCCTTTTGGATCCCAGGCTTCTACCTGGGGCCCTGTGGGGAGAGTGGCAGAGAGAGGGGATGGGAGGAAGAGAAACTGGGGTTCCGCCTCGTCTCAGGTGGCAGTCCTGGACATGAGTCACCCAGGGGTGACTGGCACATGCATTTACATACCAGAAGCAGAGGGCCTGGCCATGGGGTGCAGTGGCCACCAGGGGTGACCAGCAGAGGTGGTAGGCAGGCGTCCTGCCGGTGGAGCCACGGGGCTCTGGTGCTCACTGACTAGGGCTGCAGAGGGCCCTCCTGTCCCTGGTGCACAGCTGGAGTCCCCAGTATGCCCTAGGCTTGGGGCTCTCCCTGCCCCTCCTGGGCCTCAGTCTTTGGCCTTCAGTAGTCCAGGGAGCAAGGAGAGAAGTGGCTGGACCTCCTCTGCACACTGGTCAACTTTGTGGGGTGACGGCTTGTTCCCAGAGCACCTCTAAGGTGTGTGGGGACTTGGGGTAATGGACATTATCCGCAAGGCTTGAGCAGATGGCCGACTGTGGCCCATTTCCCACGGAGGTGCCCTTCAGCCCCTCGGCCGGTGGCCGCACTGAGCCTCAAGTCTCTGATGTTTCCTCCCAGCTCCTCCTACAACTTGAATGCTCCCTTTCACTTAGCTCCATTGGCTGCTGGTTCCTCAGTGGGCCACCTGCAGGGTCCTGCTTCCCTCCTCCTCATCCAGGTGGGTCACCATCTCTCCAGAAGGAAGTGGTGCTCTGGAGTGGGCTCTGAAAGTCTGCAGGACCTGTTCTGAGGCAGTGCGGATGGTCCCAGGACTCAAGCCCGGGCTCAGCTCGGCTGCTCTCCACTGTGGGGCTGGAACAAAGGGCGTGTGGCCTCGGGCAGTTGCCTGTGCAGAAGTGCGTGGCGGTCTGACTTTCGCATGCTTTGGAAGGCAGAGAACCTTGTCAATGTGAAATAACCCCTCTGCTTTAGTAGTTGATTCTCAGCCGAATACAAGTGACCGTGCCCTGGGAGCTGAATTCAAGTCACCCTGATGACAGGTTCTGTTGTCCATGAGGTAACACGTGAAGATTATGGAAAATAACTTCCCCCAAGCCAGCCTCCAGGGAAAACAGGAGGGCAGTGTGGCCCGGGAGGAGGGAGAAAAAAGAAGGAAGCATTAACCCTTCCAGCAGCAATGCGTCCTGAAGAGACTGAGCCTGAGCCTTGGACTTTCGCCCTGTGCCCTTGCCCATGAGTCCTGTGCAGCTCCGGGAACAGTGGGTCCCCGAGGAAGAGGACACACCGTGAGCTCCGGCCGGGTTCTGAGCTTTCGTCCCTTCCCCGTAACCATGAGTTTCAGACTTTCCACAACTTTTTTCCTAACTGCCCAACGGACACATTCTGCCTCAGTTTCCAGTGATCAATTCACCCTCATTGAAACCTATAACCCTCAGACTCCTTCTGTAACGGGGGCCATTTTCCACCCTGAAGATGGCCCTGCAGGTGCCTGACGGCGTGACTCCACTGCTGAAGGAAGGACAGCTAGCTGGTCCTTCTGAGGTCTGCTCCTGTTGTTGGTCACTCCTGCAAGCAGCATGAATTTGTACAGCCTCAGAACAAAGCAGGTCATGGTCAACACCGTCCATGCACACAGTGGTGGGGGCATGAGTTTGGCAGCTACTGACTGGATGAGGTCTTCTTTTTAGAAGGTACCTTACAGAAAAAGTTATCCTGATACTGTCAAGTGTATATAAGGGACGCCCCCCTCAGGGTTCTTGCTGCCAGGGAGGGAGACCGAGCCAGGTACATGTGGGGATCTGCAGCCCAGAAGTGGCCTGGGGGTCTGGTCTGAAGGTCTATGTCCCCCAGATCCACATGCTGATGCCTTAGCACCCAGGAGCTAGCTTTAGGAGAGGGCCTTGGAGCAGGAGTGGGTCATGAGCGAGGCTAGTGTCCTTTAGAAGCAGGCCTGGAGAATGGTGCTGTCCCATCTCTCCACCAAGTGCACAGCCAGCAGCTGCTGTCTGAGAGCCAGCACAGGTCCGCACCATGCTGGAGCTCCTGGCCTTGGATAGTTAGCCTCCGGAGTGTGAGGAAGGACAGTCTGTGGTTCAGCCACCTGTCCATGGTGTTTTGTTAAAATATCCCGAGTGGACCCAGACAAGAGAACAGGGAGATTCTGTCTCAGTCAACCTAACAGGACTCCCACTGCAAGAGTCTTGGATGACCAGATCCCCTGCAGGGTGGTGACAGGAAAGAGCCTTGGGTATGGGGAGTGGCGAGGTCTGAAGGGGTTCTCCCTGCAAGACACCTGCTGCAGCTGGGCACTGCCAGGGCCCAGAGCACCCAGGGCTCTAGCAAGCTGGGTGGAGGCTGTCCCTGACAGGACCCAGGCACAGGCAGTGCATCAATGGCCGTTGGCTGCTCTGAATCTTGGCTCATTGTTAACAATGCAACATAGAAGTGACTTTTGCTTTACTTTGACACAACTAAACATTTAAGATCTGTTTTAGTCAGCTTTTTTTTTCACTGCTGTGACTAAAAGGACCCAACCAGAAGCATTGTGGAGGAGGAAGTTATTTGAGGGCTCACAGTTTCAGAGGTCTTAGTCCAAAGAAGGCCGGCTCCATTCCTCGGGGCTCAAGGTGGGCAGAACCTCATGGCAGAAGAGTGTGGCAGAGGGAAGCAGCTCCCACGGAGATTAGGAAGCAGGGGCGGGGGAGGCAGGGAGAGGGAGAGGTCTCCACTCACCAGACACAAAGGTACACCCCAAAGCCATGCCCCAGTGCCGTCCTCCTCCAGCCACATCCCACCTGTCTCCAGTTACCACTCAGTTAATCCTACCAGGGGGTTAATTCACTGATTGGGTTAAGGCTCGGATAACCCATTAATTTCTCCTCCAAATCTTCTTGCACACGTGAGGTTTTGAGGGACACCACATCCAAACCATAACAAAATCTTGGTTCTTTTGTAAGCATTTAAAGTTAAACTTAAATAAATATGCTGCCTTTTACATAAATATGATGCCTTGAACAATCAGTATTGAGTAACCCTTGACTAATATATGGTCTTGTCAAAAAATCTGGTGAATTGCACATCATTAAAACTAAGTTAAAAATTTAATGTCTTTATTTTCCCTTTCAAGAACTCTGCTGTCTATTAAACACCTCATGTTATTTTTATAATATAAGAATACTCTTTTAGGGCTGAGGTTGCTAGCACTTGCCTAGCACATGTGAGGCACTGGGTTTGATCCTTAGCACCACATGAAAAATAAATAAAATTATTAAAAAATTGTAAATAAGGGAAAGAAAGGGCCAGTTTCCCTTTTCCTACCCACACTGTAAAAAAAAAAAGGATACTCTTTGAAACAGAGGAGGACTGTTTCTCTGAATGACTCTTGGCACAGGTAGAGGGAATCCCAGGTGAATCAAAACTAGAGTGCTGTATTGTGAATGGTGTGTGTCCCTCCAAGCTCACATGGAAACTGTGGCCTGTAAGAGGTGACAGAGACCTGTGGGGGCTGAGTTCTTTCTCTTGGGCTGCCAGCTACCTCCAGAGCCCACTGTTGACCCTTGTGTTTGTCTTTCCCAACAACTTGGTTGCTCTTCTCTGCCAGAAGTTTGAGGAAATATGGGGCCTTCACCCGGCTGGGGCCGACCATGACCCTCAGCCCCCAGGACCATGAGCAGATGGAGTCTCAGGTATCCTGTCATCGAAACAAAGATGGACACATAGAACTTTGCAGTTTCCAAATGGGGACCCTATTCAGCATGATGCCCTGGGCATTTCAACTCATGCCTGCTAAGCCCAATTTTAACACAAAAGTGTTCTTAATTCTCACAGGTTGAAAGGTGCCTGCTAACAAGAATAAATACATAGAGAAAGGGCAGGTCACACATGACTAGCCTGCAGCCATCTACCCAGGAAACCAGCCTCTTATTTGTGATAAACAGGCTGGGATACCAGTCTGCTACAGGAAGCCAGTGGCTCTCCTAGAGCTAGACAGCAGCCCGTGGTGACCCGCACTGAGCGGTCAGCACACTGACTCATGGCTCCTGTAATGGTCCTTCCTTCCAACTTCGGATGTCACAGGAGCCAGCTGGCCCCTGTACTGTTGAGGGCCACAGCTGAGTCGGGATGACGCATGGCATTTTTGCCAGAACGGAGTGGTTGAGAGGTGATGCCAGCGAGCCTTTGAGATGATGATGGTTATGTTAAGCTGAGTGTTCAACTGTATATTAGACCCCTGCTGTCCGCGCTACTTTGGAGCTCTCGTGGGGATTCCTGGGGAGTTCGCGTTGGTTGGGGAAGTGCCGGAGGAGGGATTTCTGGTTGGTGTGTGGTGTTTCCCCGGAGGTGCGTGGCGTTCGGGGGAATTCGGAAATAAAGTTTGTTCCTGCTTGAGTGGCTCGTGATTTGTGCCCAGCCAGACTGCAGCACTGTACCAGTTCTGAAGGAAGCTCCCCAGCAGCCGTCTTCCTGCCCAGGCCAGCGGCCCCCTGGGCATTGCCCTGAGACCCTCCCTCCCCTGCAAGGCCTTCCTCCCCTCGCCGGCTTTGGAGTCTGCCAAATCCTGGTCCCAGCAGCTGCCACACAACGGCCTCCGTCTGCTCTCAGCTGAGGGTCTGCTTTCGTTTCCGTACAGCTGAGGACACAATTTTGGGGTTTCCAAGTTATTTGGGGGGCTGTCTTCAAACTGTTGGGTTTTGAAACCACCTGAGACTTGCTGGTGGGGGCTGGAGAGAGACAGTGTCTGACTCGGGGGACCCAGAAGCCCAAGGGTGAAGGGGGACCCTGATGGGGTTTTTCAGTTGGCTTATGGAGCCAGTGGCTTCCTTGACCATCTGGGTCCTGAAGACCAGGAAATGAGAGTCGTGCTTTCCCCTTGACCCTCTCTTCCTGGTGGCATCGTCTCTACTGCATGCTCACGATGATCTGCCCGGATCCCAGGATCTGGGCGGTGTAAAGAGGCCATTCCCAGCAGAGGAGGGAAGTAGCATCCTTCTCGCCCCAGTTCTGTCCACTCCTGGACAGGGAGTGTGAATCCTGTGTCCGCTAGGAAAGCAGGAGAGGAGCAGGGTCCCCACCACAGGGCTCCTCTGCCGCAGTCTGGCTGGGCACAATCAGGAGCCACTTGTCAAAAGAAACTAACTTTATTTTTAGAACCACACACGCCAAACAAAACAGCCTCTCAGGAAAAACCCTCAGAGCCTCAACTGCCACCACCGGCTTTCCACAAGCCTCTCTCTCCCACACAAGCTTCTCTCCACCTCCCACAATCCTCCTGCTCTTGAGGCCGATTGGCTGGGTCACGTGGGCGGAGCCAAAAAA
>NW_025999977.1:59858853-59878657 GCF_001458135.2 Marmota marmota marmota | reverse complement strand
CCCCCACCCCCGTGCTTGTCTTTCCTTCCTTATGTTTCTCTTGCCTTGCTCAAAAAATGACTGGAGGCCACTTAAGGGCACGGACTGCAGCACAGAAGGGAAAAGCGTCTGGTGTGAAGAAACGGACAGGGAAGAACAGGGACATTGCCCACCTCCCACTCGTGGCCAGGCAGCCAGGCCTTGCTGGACGCTCAGGTTTTTCCTTGATGTGGATTTAGATTGTACTCTGCCTGAGGTCCTGGCTCCTCTGCGTTATCTGCTGCCCTGAATGCAGGGCACCAGTCCACATGGGCACTGCCCAGGAAGGAGAGCTGCATCCTGCTGAGGGCCTAACTGCCGCGTCTTCCTCCAGCAGGATTGGCCTCCAGCTAACTCCACGGGAAGTGTGTTTGGTGACACAGAGAAGCCACTCACAGCTGGCAGAGGCTGCAAACGGCTTCCTGTGTGGAGGGGAGGGCTGCTTCCCAATAATCAGGGGATGCAGAGACACCAGGCTTTTGGAATCCTTGGGTCCCCTGGGGGATGGCCGAGGACTGACTGGCCAGAGGCCACCGTCCAGAGTCTGGCGGCCGCACCATTTCCCGCTTGGTGTCTAGGCCCTTGCAGGCCCCTGGCTGTGTCCCTGTGGTTGCTCTGACACCCACAGGTGGGCTGCCGACGGGGCGTGTCCTTTGGATGGACTCACACCTGTTTCAGCCTCAGCCCCCCAGTGCCCCGACCACGCTTGGCCTCTGCCCAGTGAGACAACACTGATGCAGCCTCCTTGTTGGGTTCCACAAAGCCACAGGCACGCAGCAGGCCAGCCTGGGGCCACACGAGGGGCACTCTCTGTGTGCCCTTCTGGCCTGCGCCGTCTTCCTGCTCTTACCTGAAACACAGGGGTGCTGCCCGAGGCACGCACGACCTGCGCTCCCCGCCTGGCGCTCCTCCTCCTCAGGCATGGACTGCGGCCTGTGTTCTGCAGTCACAGGAGGCAGGGAGCAGCTTCTCTGGACATGCACTTGACTGGCCTCCATGCTGGCCACCGGCCTCACGTGTTCACAGTTCCCTGGTTTCATCCCAGTCATCTTCCCGAGTTTAAGGATCCCGTGTGTGCCGGAACCCAGGGCTTCCCAAGCACCTGGCAAGCACTCCGCCTCTGAGCTGCACCTGCCCCTCTAAGGCCCCTTCAACAGCCCCAACAGGGGCGATTTTCATGAATCCCTTACTTATCCCTCTATAGTATAATTTTTAAGGCTGTTTTAATTTATTTTGATGCATTTGCGACTCTTTCAATAGTTTTAGGATAAAGTTGGGTGATTTGGGGTCAAAATCTTGAATTTTCAAAGATTTTGACATTAGTTAAGTTACCGTTTGAAAGTGCTATCACTTCTTGGGCACACACTGCTCCTGGGGAAAATGGCTTTTAATCATCAGGTGACAGACCTGGGGCATGGCAGTCACCAGCTGCATGAACATCATTTGTTCCTACAGATGGCCTTTGAGGCTGGACAGAGGTTTCCCGCTGCAGGTCCCGGAGAGTGAAGGGGAGGCATCCCCAGGCAGAGCCCCTGCCCCTTCACCAGGGCGCCAGCTGGGCTTGCTGCAGGTGGGTGGCGACTCTCTGGAAAGCGGTGCTGCTGGGAGTGACACCAGGCGCCAGCTTCCAAGGGGTGCTCTTGACCTGAGCTCAAGGCAGTGGGAGGCACCACTGCGCAGAGATTCTGGAATTTAACAAAACTTACAAGGTCTTTTCCTTAAATTGTATGTTAAGGGGACTTGTGTGAGTGCAGTGGGGATATTTTGGAATTTTAAACCATGAGGTTCCTTTTCAATTGAGGTGATGTGAGAGGGGGTTGGTCATCCACTGTGAAGCCACATTTGGAGGGTGCACGTTGGAGGGTGCTCGGATCCTGCTGCAAGTGCTGAAGCAGCAATGTGTCATCTCCTCACACCCAGGTGACCATCCATGGAGACTCAGGCAGGACTGGCTCTGGTGTGAGATCGAGAAGGCGCCTCCCCTGGGATCTAAGGCAGAGGAGTGGCGGCAGCCACACAGACGACTTAGACACTTTGCAGAGCAGCTGCTGGAGGCCTGGGAGAATGACCCCTGCTGTGGGAGACAACGGAGGCCAAGAATAAGGAGGAGAAGGGCGAAGCCCGACACCAGCTGCAGCCTGTGACTCTGCACTGGGTCACAGGCAGGTGAAAGCCAGGATGGACGTCACTGGTTCCAGTGGGAGCCGTTGGTGTGGGAGCTGTTCAGTGACAACATGGTCACGGAGAGTATGAGGACTGCACCTCTGTTCCCAGCAGATGTCCCTGGGGACACCTGAGTGACAGGGGCAGTGTCCTCACCTCCATGCACACTCTGAGCTGGGAGGTGCTTCAGGAAATGTGACAAAATTGTGTTTTCAAAAAGGACGCTGTGGGCAGACTAGGAAAGCACTCACACAGTTGTTCCCTCTGACCCGCCCCAGAGTTGAGGACCAGCCCTCGATCGTGCGGCAGTGCAGAGAGTAGCTCTGGTTTGGGGGCCGGAGGCCCAGGGAAGACGCAGACCCGGGTAGAGATCCTTCGTGCTACAAACGTGGCAACACCTCTTTATTTAGATAAGATGTGTTCACATCCAGCATGACAAAGTTTGTACAAAGTTCACAATTTAAAAATGAAGTATCACAGCAACTTGTGATTCCACACATTTATAGCAAAATTAAAGTGTCAACAAACCCATGCCGTGTAGTACAAAAATAAATCAAACTTCAGTTCCACAGAGAGCACAATAAATAGTTTATACAAAATTCTGTCTTGATAAATGATTGCTTAAATTAACTCAAATGAATATGAACAATAAGTTATAATAAATAAGCTCTGGTAACTCACAATAGCCCATATGGAAGGTCAGCATTCTAACAGGTGGCACTGTGATCCCTATACAACAGTCACAGATGACTCTGATTTGATTATGTACCAACGTTACATGAGCAGCAGGTTTGTGCTTAGTGTCCCTTTCCATTGTACATGGGGGATGACAATGAGAATCCAAACCGATACTACCTATTACTCTACTAAAAGCATACTACATTGGCCGAGAAGCTGCAGACGAGACGCGGGGGAATGCGTGTGCCGCTATGAACAGGGGCCCTCCGAGGCGAGGCCCGGACCGTGTATGGCATCAGGTGACAGTGAGCACCTTGCTTCTGCTCTCAAAAGGCATTTCTGAGCATGGCAGCTAGGACTAGTCGCACAACAGAAGGGGCGTGCCAGGGCCCCGAGCAGTGACGTCGTCTTCTCCCAGCTAGGAATGACCGTCCTGGAGAACTGTAGGCATCTGTACAGTGAACAGTATAAAGTGCCGCTGGGATGTACACACATCTATACACATATATATACCGAGGTCGAGTATTGTATCAGAATGTTCGTCGTGAGATCCCTGTAGTCTCCCTGGGCTACGCGGTGGGTCAGCCGTGGGGCCTCCGCTCTCATCCGTCCAGCTTCATGTCGCGAGGCGACCGACACAGGAATTGCACACCTCCGTACGGATAATAGGACAAGGTAAGTGCAAATAGTCGACTGGCACATTGTGGGGACAATGACCCTGTAAGTCCTGTTCTGCTAAAAATATTTTTTTTTAATTTTTACAAAACCCATCTTTTTTTTCATAACAAAATTTTAAAGTACTTTTGTACTTCCTGCATAACATCAAGACATGGAAGGAGAGATGCTACTAAAAGAAATCAACATCAGGAAACACAACACATCGTCAAAAGACTACTTAGAAGGGGAACGCAGCCGTCAAAAGTGGTCTTATGCATACAGATAGTGCAGTCATTGGAGTCAACAATCCAATCCTGAAGGTGTAAGAAGTCTAAGATGACCTAGTTCAAAGCAAAAAGTGCTGCAGTATATTAGTCAGGTTAAACTCTGATTGCATTCATTCTCAGCATAGGGCACAGTAGCCAACAAGGCTATGCAATGCTCTGTGGTCACCTGGACCCGCGAGGGCAGGGCGTGAGCGTCCGTCGTTCTCAGAGCGCTCTGAATAGGGCCAAGGCCGATTCAGAGTCAGGGTCGGGTGGGGCGAGGGGCGGGAAACTTTACAGAGCTGCTTTCCCACCATCCAGCAGGAAATTCAGTCCAGAAAGCAGAGTGCTCACAGCCGTTAGCTTTTGTCCCTCAAACGTGAAATGAGAATAGCAACGATAATGATTTTTTAAAAGTGAAAAGGGGAAATAAATGCTCTTAAATTATCTTTTTGCTCAAATTGAAAGCACACAACTTCTGTCAGGTAAACTATGTTGCGGGAACAGTTCAGAGGGGCACGGGACTCTAGGAGAGATAAGAGAAGGTTGTTCCAGAGGGTACTGAGAACCAAAAGGAAATCTTCGTGCTGTCCACCTCTGACAAGGTCCTGTCTTAACGGAAGTCTCCAGAGTCACACCATGTAATGTTTAGGAGTTAATTTAAAAGTGCTGCTTAAGCTGCTTTGAATCTTCTGCCAAGTTTCCATGGCTTGATGTTGTCTTACAATAAATTACTTATTTCATTTCTTACAGTTAATCCATATGCCATTTCCTTGGAATGCAAAAAACCTCACTTATTGCCCCCACCATACACCATCCTCCTAAAACAAACAAACAAAAAAATCACATAATATTTCCAAGCATTGTTCAAAAATAAAGCATTTTGCAACCAATTCTCGCTATGAAACAATATGCACACAAAATGTATTTCTTAAATTCCATAAAGTCCTCCAACACGAGGCAAAATGATAATGTCTAAAAAGTGGCCGTGGGGCCACAACATGGTCATTCAAAGCTGTTTTTTTTCTTTTTCTTTTTTGTCCATTTCAGTTCAAAATACTAAAACATTTAATCACTAAAGCATTAAAAAGAATTTACACTCTATTTATTTTGATCAGCTTACCTCTTCAGAAATATATATACCCCCAGTGTGCATACAGTAGCAGCTATAAACATTACACGGCAGATCACACTACGTCAGCTCTTAGGAAAACGTACAAAATGTGAATGTGTTCAAAAACTATTCTGCAGGTGCTATCTTAAAGCAAGACACAAAACCGTGTGGAGTCTCGTAAGCATAACACTGTTCCGACAGAAATAAATAGAACGCTTTCTGGTAACAAGTCACAGCAGCCGAAACCAAGAGGCGTCCTTTCTTAGCATGAGTCTCGCCACTAGAGCAGCTGTTCAGACCTGAATTCCTCTCACAGCCTGCTTTATATTTTCCAGTAGGGCCTTATTTTCTGGACTCTGATAACGGTCTTGATTTGTATACATTTCCGTCAAAGTAGTCACGTAAGCATCAAAATTTTGTTCATTGATTGGATCCTACGAAATATTAAATAGTAGTTCATACACAACTTTTATTTTCTTCATAGTATATTCACAACAGCATAAAACAGAGCATAGCACCCTGCCCCTGCGTCATCAACTAGACAGCCTGTCAGCAACTCGGCTTCATGGATCCGCCCACCATGGTGGCTAGCGGGCAACGACATGGCTTTGGGATGGTGACCAAGGTGCCCGCAGGCGGAGGACCATGGAGTGATGGCACAGGACATCTATCCACGTGAGAAGGGAGGCCGCCCTCCGGGCGCTCATTCACTTACCATGTGAGGCAGCTGGATGTTGGCCAGGCTGTGGATCAGGGACTGGCTCAGGTTGGCCAGCTCGTGCAGCAGGGACTCGTTCTGCTGCTCGATGACCTTGTTCTCCTCCTCGATCGTCTTCAGGTTGCTTTCCATCGTGGTGATCTAGAACACACACGCGTGTGACATGTAACACACGTCGCCTGGGCGTGCGCCCAGACTGCCCAGTGCACAGCAGCGTATGCGCAGGACTGGCCACCCGAAGGGCTGGTTCTCAGGCTTCTGGTCCATTACACTAGAAAACGTGTGCATAGCCCAGTTGGCAGAGTGCTTGCCTCGCATGCCCAAGCCCTGGGTTCAATCCCCAGCAACTCACAAAAGGAAAAAAGAAAGAAAGAAAATGTGGCAACTGGACTTGCTGGACTAGCTGGACTAGCATGGGAAGTCCTTGAAGATTCTGGGTTGCTTCTACTTTTCAGCTTTGGATGTTTTGAGAGTTGCTGCAGGTGGAGGTATCCCAATGATGGTCCCCAGCCTGGTGCTATCCCCTGGAGGCTCACTGGACAGTGCTGGGACCTGAGTTGGCAGTTACTGAGTGAGTGCTAAAGCTTCCTCTTTCCATCTGGCCACAGCTAAGTCCTAATGACCCCCATTCCTCTTCCTGCTCAGGTGGGGCCTGGGCTGCTCTGTCCACCAGGCTTCCTGCATAGACTTGCTTCCTCTAAGGACCAGGTCAGGACCTGACTGGGGCCTTGGGCCTCCCCAGCTCACACAGAGACAGTGTCCCGTGCTCTGAGTCTCTGCTGTCCTCTCCTCACAGCCCTGGATTCTCAGCCGTGACCCGGGCCTCTCCCTGGGCAACTGACCGAGGAACCTGGCTCTCCGGCATCTTCTTCCCACTGGCCACTCTGGGCTCCCATCCTCCCCTCTCCCCACTACTGTGCCCTCGTCTTGATATGGGGTGTACCTCCTGGGTACCTCTCCTCTTCACGGCAGCTGGGGGCCGGGGCTTGTGTGGAAGCCAAGGGTGGTGCCGCTCCTCAGTGGTGACGCCCCTCAGCCGTGGGTGAATGGGGCTCTCCAGCCCCACTGTCCTCTGGGGTACTGCTCCAGGCCCCCTTTCCTGCTCCCTGGGTGACTCTCTCTTGTTAAAGTACCATCTCCGGGAACCCGTGCCGGCCACAGTGGGCGTGTGGCAAGCCCACCTTCCCTGGAGGACCCCTCCCCAGGTCCTGGCAGACTGTGCCTCCACCTCCAGGCCTGTGTGCTCCCGGAGGTCACTGGGGAGAAAGTCCCCATGTGCAGTGTGAGCTCCTCAGCACGAAACACAGCGGAGGGGTGTCAGGGCGGCCAGAGCTCCGCGGGGTCACCAGGCAGGGGAGCGCAGGCGGAGTGCAGGAGCACCTCACTCCCTGAGCAGAGGCCCCGACACGGCTCCCTGCAGGGCCACCCAGGGCACTGGCCTGGTTCCCTGGGCTCAGCACCCTGAGGCTTCCAGCACCCTCACCCTCAGCAGGTCTCTGTGTGGCGCCAGCCCTGCTCCCCTGTGCACCTGATTGCTCTGACCCACTCCCAAGCCGTTTCTCTTCCACGAGGACTGACACACAAAGTAAGGGCCTAGGCACCCCACTCCTGAGCTCCCAGGGCCTTCATCACACACCACACCCTGTCTGCCTGTCTCACCAGCATTTGTGGGGACACATTTAAGATCAACTTCTCTTTAACCCGGCTATCCCACTCCTCAGTTTATAGCCCAAAGACTTAAAAACAGCACACTACAGTGACACAGACGCATCAATGTTTATAGCAGCTCAATTCACTATGGCTAAACTGTGGAGCCAACCTAGATGCCCTTCAGTAGATGAGTGGATAAAGAAACTGTGGCACATCTACACAAGGGAATAGTACTCGGCAATGGAAGATCATAAAATCATGGCATTTGCAGGTAAACGGATGGAGTTGGAGACTATAATGCTAAGTGAATTAAGCCAATCCCCCAAAACCAGATGCTGAATGTTTTCTCTGAGAAGAGGATGCTGATCTATAATGGGATGGGGAGGAACTTTAGACAGGGTAAAAGGGAGGGAGGGGAAGGGAGGGGACATGGGAGTAGGAAAGATGGTGGCATGAGATGGACATCATTACCCCAAGTGCCTGTGAAGACACGAATGTTGTGAATATACTCTGTACAACCAGGGTCTTGAAAAATTGAGCTCTATATGTGTACTACGAAGTGAAATGCATTCTGTTGTCATGTCTAACAAATTAAAATTTAAAAAATAAATAATAAAAAAAGATCAATTTCTCTTTCAACCTAAGCTCCCTACTCAAGAGCCTGGACCCTCCGAGTGTAGTGTTCTCCTGGGACCAGGGAGCCTGTAAATCCAGCCACCCGGCCAAGCCCCCAGGCCAGTCCTCTGTGGGGGAACCCGAGGAGCTGACTTTGTGTGTTCTCCTCAAAGTGGGACAATTCTCACGGGTGCGTCCACTCTGCCACGACACAAACGTGGTCTGTGCACTCCAACCCTGTGCCCATGGGCACACAGGCTCTGAACTATGCCTGGGACCTTTCCTTCCAGCCTGCGAGCCTGTGTGGTGCTGAGGAACACCAGGAAGAACAGACAGGCTGCTGGCGCACAGCGAGCCTCAGCCTCACCTGCTTCCCCAGCCCCCTGAGCCTGCAGCTCACCAGGGGGAACTCAGACTGCAGGTCCTCCTGTGGATCCTGCCCACGTGCCTGAGGCCTTCTCAAGGTGCTCCCACCCTGAGGGTCAACAGGGCTGCAGGCCTGGGCATTCCTGGACTGTCCAGGCAAACCCTGGGTTCTTCCCTGGAGGTAGGAAGCCCACCTCAGGCAGAGGACATCTGCTGCTCCAGGGGCCAGATCCAGCCCACGGGACTCAAGCTGCAGAGAAATGCTCAGGAACACCTTGGAGCTGGCTGTACAGTGTGGCAGCACAAAATGGCAGACACGTGTGAAGGGGTGCAGGGGAGGGGGTGCAGGGCCTCCCACCCCAGCCTCCCCAGGATGTGCTGATCACAATTGAGGAGAGAAAAGAAACAGGGAACATAGGCAGAGATCTTCGTGCCCACCCTCCTGGAGTGGCCCTCGGGACTTCAGAAGTTCTGACCTCAGTCCCTCCTGCAGGAGGGCCTGCACTGCTCTGCTCAGAGCCTGGGCCTGGGATCGAGGGCTTCTTGAACACAGGTGGTCATTAGAAATTCCCTGTCCTCACCTTCAGGGATGAGAGCACTGGCCCACACCCGGGCAGCATGTCCCCTGTGTGGATCTAAGTCTGAGGACCACCCATTCCCCTGGGATAAAGGTGGAGTGCCCGAGGACGGGGAGTCTGTAGGTGGTGCCGCTGCCTGAGGCTGCTGCACACAGCATGGGCGCTGGTTCCTCAGAGAGCATCTCACCAGCCTCAGAAAGGCCACGGGACTTGGCCAGATCCTGGGTTTTCACAGCCTGCTCCTCACTGTCTCTCCTGGACCTACAGTTTTCCTAAGATGGACATCTCTTGAGACCAGGGTCATTACAGGTCTGATTCACCCTGAGACCTGATTTGGAAAGGCCCGTGGGCTGGGACTGGTCTTTGCTTCTTGCAATGGTTAACAGCACCTGTGGTACACCGAGACGTGAATACACTTCAGGGCCACGTCGGCTGCGCAGGTCCATGGCCACCTGCCACGGACACAGGGTATCGCTTTCAGGTGGCCTGGAGCTAGGGGACGAAGCCCGGGTGAGCCAAGGCCGAGACACCTGCCGTCTGACTCCTGGCCAGGATGGCGTGAGCCACACAGACAGCACAGGAAGTCTGCCATGGTGCCCATCAGGGTCAGGAGACAGACTCTAGGGAAGGCCCCGCAGAGGGGAGCACTGCTCTCTGCCAGGGGGCGGGACAGGCACTCCAGAGTAGGTGGGCTGGGTTCCACAAGGACTTCAGGTGGCAGGGAGCCATCCGTGGGGGTTGGGTGGGGCACAGTGGAGGGTGGCCCAGCCCAGGTGCCTGTGCTGCTGACCTGCAGAAGCACAGCTGTGGGCGTGTGCAGAGCCACCACGCTCTGCAGAGGCCGAGTCGACTGCCAAGACTCCGGCCTGCCAGATCCTTCTCCAGTTCTCATTCTGACTTCTCAACCAGCTGTGCACTTGACCTTGTGAGGAAGGGAACCCCAGGGGACAGCTTCACCGCTTCCCACCCGCCCTCCTCTTGCTCTAGCTTTCCCAGCCCAGAACTTTCTTCTCTTCCCGGTCACTCAGGTCCTGGAACCCTACCCCTCCTGCACAACCCCCAGGTGCAGCCCCTCAGACCTCCAGCCCCTCCTGCTGCCTGGGGCTGCGCCTGCTCCTTGCTCCCGCATCGCCTCCTTCCTGTGCCTTCCTGCTCCCTGCTCCCGCATCGCCTCCTTCCTGTGCCTTCGGGTACACATTTTCTAGACTCTGAGAGGAAACAATTTCTGTGTACAGAGAAATCCCCATGGTACAGAGGCTGAGTCACGCCTATCTCTGTACTCTCTGTGGGCGTGCACCCCAGCCCTTGTGGCTGGTGGTGACTTGGCTGCCCTGGTGAGGTATGCACTAGTGGTCTGTGGAGTCCAGAGCCTGAGGCCCATCACATCTCCAGCACTGAAGTGTGTGCTGCCTTGGCCCAGCTCAGCTGGGATGTGTGGGAGACCAACCTTGCCCGTGACTGAGTCACTCTCCCTGGCTGGGTGCTGAGGCGCTCAGTCACAGAAATGTGGCAAGCTTTCCCCACCCTTCTTGGGTTCGAGGGTCGGTCTCGTGCATGGGTGTGTCTTGCTACAGCCCCTTGGGTGAAGCCATGCTCACCTGTTCCTTTGTAATATAACCCCTTGCCCTGTTTAGGATGGAATCTTCCATGGAAGTGCCTTGTGTGTGTGTCCCCTTCTCTTACTGTGCCCTTGGGTGTGGCCTACCCAGGTGTCAGTCAACCTGCTGACAGTGGACATCATGAAGATGGACTCAGCCCCCTGAAACCTGGCCCCTTGCCTCGTTTGAATAGCTTCTCCTCAATAAAAGGGGTCAGCGCGTGCTCTCGCTCTCTCTTCCTGCAGACCCTTAAGGTCAGAGGAGCCATCACAGTGACCCCAAACAAAGAGGTATTTGTGTCTCTTGTGTGCTTATTTTACACAGCCCAGTCAGCCCAGTTCAACTGGAGTGACCCCTGAGCCATTTAGTCATGAGAGCAGAAACCCAGCAGGGGTGGGCTGGCCTCGGGCAGCTGGGCAGTTCTGGGCCTAGGTGGTAGGATGGCTTTTAGGACTTGTGATCTGATGGGGACTCAAAGACCCAGAAACAGACCCCTTCTCACTGAAGTGCAGACCATAAGAAGGTCTAGGTTTTTGGGGTACACAGGAATTGTCTGGGCTGCACTTGACCCCAAACACTACTCAAACACATTCCAAAGTGGTGTGCACATCTACTCAACACACGAAGGTGTGCTTGCCCCGAGTCTGAATTCTTCAGCTGGACAGCAAACAGCATGCATGTGGCAACTGATAAGAACCCTCTTGGGTACGGGTGTGCTATGGTTTGGAAGTGGCCCCGGTGACTCAGGCTTCACTAGTGGAAACTTCATCCCCATCTCGAGGCATGATGAGGTGTAGACAGAATCCAGCTGCCGGTGTAGAGGTGTGGCCTTTGGGATCTGATCAGGATTAGAAGGTCACCAGAGTGTGGCCCTATGATTGAGTCCTGGTGATTTTATAAGGAGAGAGGCCAGAAGGAGCTCACGTGTGCCCGCACACCACACACAGACACAAACCTACACATGCACACGCTTACACACTCATACACATGCCTGCTCCCTGTCCCTCCTGTGTGAGACCTTGCAGCTTCCTTGGACTCTGCCAGCAAGAAGCCATCCCCAGAGGCAGTCCCTGTTCCTGGCAAGCTAGAATCAACCTCTTTTCTTTATAACTCAGCCAACCTGTGGCATTGCATTATTGGCAATGTTAAACACGCGTGCAGCTGGTGCCCCTGCACCTTGGTATGGAGAGTGGTGGGGAGAGCTTCGTCTGAAATTCAGAAATGCTGTCATAGTTCCCTTTCCCTCCCTGCTCTATTCTTTGACTGATTTAAATCTCAGCCCTCCCTGAGCAGGACCCCAGTGACTTGGGAGGAGCCCCAGCATGGGGTCATGATCCCTGTCCACTCCTGGTTGCAGCAGGAACGTCAAGGAGTGATGGTCCCCTCCACTGTCTGGCGGATCGCACACCTGGTCTGGCTTGTTGCAACTCGGTGCCATCATGTGGCTCAAGAGTGTGTGGAGGGCCCCAGGGGAGCAGCGTCTGATGAGGACTGATGATAAGCGGGCAGTGTGTCCACAGGTGGAAGACCACCGGCTGGCCCGTGTCAGGAGGGACGGGCAGTCTCCTCACCAGCTGCACTCACAGGTGCTCAGACCCACCCAGCCCTGCCCGGTAGATGGCCGGGATCTGCAGGCACAGGCGGCTTTCACCAGGGCACCAAGTGAGAAGTAGGCCCCTCCGCAGTCCTGGAGTCCTGCACCAAGTGAGAAGTAGGCCCCTCCGCAGTCCTGGAGTCCTGCTGGCACCAAGTGAGAAGTAGGCCCCTCCGCAGTCCTGGAGTCCTGCTCGCACTCTGCCACCGCAGGTGTGACCTAAGTCTAGGGCTTGGAACACCTGAAGACACCCTGGCCTTTGCTGTAGTAGGTGGCCTTCTGGGAAAGGGCACTCAGGAGGGCGTCCTACCACACACACACACACACACACACACACACACACAGAAAGGGGACCGTCATGGCCACTGGCTCACAGCAAACAGCGCCATGAGAGGAGTCCAGCAGGAGACCAGGACACAAGGTGGACGAGGAAGAATGCAGGGAGAAGAGCAGAGAGGTCAGCTGGCCCTGAAGAGGGCCCTGCCCAGGCCCCTCCTTGGAGAGGACGGAGGCTTCAGAGACGGTTACCTGAGTCCTGAGCTTCAGCATGTCCGCCTCCATCTGGGAATTGGACTCGTTCAGCTCCTTGATCTCTTCGTCCAACTGCTTGATCTCCTCGTCATTCTCTATTCCTGAAATGGCAGAATCCGTGTTCAAACGGCCATACCAGAGGCATTAGTCAGGATTTTGAGAGATTTCTTTGTTCTTTTTTTATATCAGGAATTGAGTTTGCTTGGGAAATACACAGGGGTGCCTGGCACAGTGCTGTTACACGCATGTACAGAAACAACAGTCACAGTCCACATGTCTTCCTGCCCCTGCCCCCACCTCTCCTCCAACAGGACACCTGAGCAGAAGAGGGGAACACCGCCTGAGTGTGCAGAGACCCCTAGGCCCGGAAGGACTGGGCCAGAGTCCTTTCACCTGCCCAGGTCACCTGCGCTGGGGCTGACTCCCCGGCTCCCTCACCTTGGGCACCTGTGGGCTCCTGCTTCCTGCCTCCTCAGGCACCTGGGAGGCAGCCACTCCCAGTCCGCAGGGGCACATGCACAGGAAGGAGTGGAGAGAGCCCCTCCCTCACCATGCCCAGAGTCCAGGCAAGGCTAGGCCTGACCCTTGAGTCAGAGTCCTCCTGGCAGAGGACAGCCCGTGTGTGAGACCCAAGCCGGCTGAGCATTTCAGGCCTGGTGTATCCAGGCAACGGCTTGGTGTGGGGGGGCACAGGCCTGCAATCCCAGCATCTCCAGAGGCTGAGGCAAGAGGATGGCAAGTTCTAGGCCAGCCCCAGCATCTCAGAGACACCCTGTCTCAAAATAGAAAGTAAAAAGCCTGAGGAGGGATTCAGTAGTCCAGTGCCCTGGGTTCAATCCCCAGGACCCAACCAACCAAGCAAACAGACAGGGATTTCAGGGCCGCTTCCCTCCCAGGTGGCTTCTGCTGCAGGCACCCTTGGTGCCAAGGTCAAAAGGAAGGGGATCTCTTGTGCTTCTGGCATTGGGGTCTCATGGTTGAGAACCCATAGCAGAGGGAGAGCAGAAATGCCACAGGTGCAGTCACTCAAAACCCAGTGCCTGGGATTCAGCTGCCACTGGTCAGTCCTCTGTCCCCAGGAGGGACCTTTCTCAAGGCAAGCTCCTCACGGATGATGTGTGTGGAAGTTCTGTGGACAGAAGAATGCACTCAGCCCAGGGCAGAGCTGAAGCCACCCAGCACACTGCAGAGACTGCCGCCCTTCATGGAGACATCGCAGACCAGGAGGGGAGAAGGAGGTGGGTCACGGGGTGGCCTTGGGTGTCGCGTTCAGTGAATGAAAAAAATGTTGTAAGATAAGAATGCGCAGTGCCGAGAAGTCCTGCTGCGAAATGCAAGCGCAGCCTGACTGGCAGCGCAAGGTCTGCTGAGAAGGAGTCCGCAGGCAGACGCTCTGAGAGACGGCGACCAGGCAGCTGGCTGTCCACTGTCTGCCCAGGCAAGAGCTGCCCCCAGTGTGAGTATCCCTGCAAATCTGTCCCTCAGTTGTCTTGCTCTTCTGTTCTGAATGGCTCACCCCCTCTGCTACCTCTTCCTTCACCAACGACTGACGACTGACACAGATCAGATGGACTTGCCTCAGGTCTGGCCTGCACTGGGGTTGTTGGGGTAAGGTGCATGCTCATGTTTTGCCAGGTGCAGGCACAGGATGGAGCTAGGATGTTCCTTCTGGAAGAACTGAGAGGAAAGCTGAGGCTGTCCCCAGGCCCCCGGGAGAGATGTGCAGGTGGACCTAAGGACTTCTAGGAGACAGAGACTGACCAGCCTCCATCTTGCTGACGCCTGGCCCAGCGTTGGGCAGAGTAGACCTGTGAGGCTGGATGCACCTAGAGGGGCTCACAGCTCCAGGGTGGGTGTGCCACCTCCAGGTGTGCCTCTGTAAGTGACAGGCCATGCATCAGGGATGTTCTGTGCCTGTGCCCGCAGGGTGGGGTGCTGCTGTGGGCGATATGTGGGCTGTGGTGTGCACGTGGGTGGCTGCCATCTGGACCCCAGGTTTCCAGGTGTGGTGGGGCCTCGGCAGATCCCTGGCTTCTGCGGTGCTTGTCAGCTCTGTGGGCTCCATTTGAGAACCCAGAGTGAGGCCATCTTGTGAGAGGGCCCGGCCCCTGCTCTGCTGGCTTCATGGCCATTGGCTCTGCCTGAGCCCTTCTCCACACCTTCCCTAGGCTGAGAGGGGAGGCTGAGCTTCCCCTGGGAGGTGCTGACTACATTCCTCTGACCCCATCATTAGCAGGAGACATGGCGTGAGCCCTGATGGACTGTCCAGGGCACACCGGGAGGGCCCGCCAGCCCTGGCTCACCTCGTTTCTGGTTTGGGTGTCTCTTTTAAAGACACCTTGGCTAGGGCATGTTGTTCATGGTTAGGTACTGGCTGAGGCTGAGGCCACAGCCCTAGAACTCCTGCCCCATGTGACACCTCGGGGGTCGCTGCCACCTCTGGCTCTTGGCAGCTCATCTACTCAACATCTGGGGCCAGCTGACACAGCAGTATCACCAATGAGAAGCCGGGCACAGAAGTGTGGCACTGAGAAGGCCACAAGAGGAACCCTGTTCTCAGTGGGTGGGTGAGACAGGAGGATGGATGCCCTGCTTCCTTGGGCTGGGGACCTGCCCCCAGGACACGGCCTGCTTCTCCGGTCTGTGGTGCCCACAAGACCTGGAGGCTGCAGGAGCACTGAGATGGAGACAGAAGATGAATTTTGTATGCAGGCAAGTGCACAAGGCGGGATCTGAGTTTTCCAGGGCTCCAGGCTGTGTGGCTCCGTTCTCGCCCCCACACTCCTGAGAACTCTGATTTCCTTGGCAAACCTGTGTGCACTGAGGCGGGTCAGCAGCAACAGAAACACTGGAAAGGAAATGGATTTTGCAGATGGAGTCAAGGAAATCAGGCATGAGCATGCTGAGGAAGGGGAAGTGTCGGCAGAGCTGTGTCACTGATGTCAGGCCCTGAGTGTCCCCAAGCCTGCTCTGGTGGGAGGCTCAGGGTGGAGGGCCTGAGGGTAGAGGCAGGAAAGCCAGAGCCTGGGACCCAGGAGGCAGGCAGCCCAGTGCGAGAGACCCGGGGGCTGGAACCCCCTCTGCTCCTGCTGTCTGGGGTCAGTGGTCCAAACCAGTGAAGTCAGGGGACACAAAGCTGCAAGACATGAAGCCAGCTTTTGCTGAGAGAGGGAGGGACGGGGTGGTTACCATTGCTGGCACGCTGCTTGATGGTCAGCATTTGATCTCCAGACAGCTTGGCCTTCTTCATGGCTGATGTAGCCCGCGGGCATCCTGACAGGCTGTGGACAAGACAAGAGACGGCCGTTAGCCACGGGCTCCACAGAGCCCGAGCCGGGCAGAGAGGCAGGCAGGCACATGGCAGTGTTTTATCAGCCTGGCTGCCAGCAAGTCTTCAAGAACATGGAAATGACCACTGTGGAGGATGCTCACCCAGCCCAACCAGGGACGAGGGAGGGTCCTGGCCGGGTCGACTCGTGCCCACTGTTAGGTGGTTGTGAAACATGGTCACTGTGGCCTCTGGAGTGAGGTCTCCCCAGCAGGGCCTCTGAGAAGGAGACACGTGCTCCTCACAGAGTACCTTTTAGAGAAACCTTAAGAATTGAGTAACTCGTCTAAAAAAGTCTTTATTATAGAAAGCACCAAACGCATACCAAGGTCGAATTCCACCTCTAGTCAAACACCCAGAAGCACACCCAGCAGCTGCGTGACCTCTGCACCTGCCCTCAGCCTCGGGGGGGCCAGCCCCACTTCAGCGCCCCCTCTCGCTTCCCAGCCGCTCACCCGGGCAGAGCCCAGCTGCACAACAGCAGTGCCACCCTCTGATCTGCGCTGGGCAGCCCCAACCTGCCCCACTGCTGACTTTCCACCAGCTGATCTGCTGGTATCCCGTGGCATGCCAGTTTGCCCTGGGCATGGGCAGCCCGTCTCACTGGAATCGGCAGGCACGGGGTCCTGGGCTTGCTCCCTGCTTGCTGTGTGTTTGCTGGGGAAACGTGTCCTCTGGGTGGAGCCTTCTTCCAGGGCATCTCAGGCCTGGCCTCCTCCCCCTGCCTCCATCTGTCTCCCCTCCTCCATGGGCTTCCTGGTCAGGGTCCACTTGGCATTTAATGTACGAGTGAGGTGAAGCATTTCATAGTACGATACTTTACAGGTAACGTCCGTATACATCCGTAGCAGTATCTATGCATATAGAATCTTGAATTTTTTGCCTGTCTGCCACGTCAGGTGGTCCTGTTGGTAAGTGTGGTGATGGTGTGTGGTGGCATCTCCGGTTCTCCATCCACCCAGCACTCGGTGGAGTCTCAGAAGATTGGATCACTAGTAGAAATCTCTCTCAATGCCTGCATGAATATGGTGAGGATTTCTAAACACCTCCTCACGCAAATTTTTCTAATATATTTTCCAGGGAGATATCAGCATTGTTTGGAAGGAAATATATCTTGACTTGACCACATTTTCACTATCTCTTCCCTGTGAAGGCCTACATTGTCTTTTTGATAGGACACTTGAATCTTACAACTATATCAACATATCCATAAAGTTCTAATAAAATCACTGCTGTCGGCCGGATGTTTGTGTTCCCTGGAAACGCATCCTAACCCTCAAGGCAGAGGTGTCATCAGGTGGAGCCTTCAGGGGGTGACCAGGATATGAGGGTGGAGCCTCCATTGGGATGAGTGTCCTCAGGAAAGGAGCCCAGAGAGCTCCCTCACCCTTCCAACCCTGTGAGGACGCAGAAGCCACCATCTGTGAACCAGAAATGGGGACTCACCAGACAGGGAGACTGCCAGTGCCCTGACCGTGAGCTTCCAGTGCCCAGAGCCACGAGGAAGGCTTTTCTTTTCTGTTACTCCTGAGCACCTGGGCTGATGCAACAGCCCCAAAGAACCTAGGCCACAAGACCAAGTTGCCAGACTCCAGGGTGTTCGACCCCAGGGTCTGACGGGACAGCCTTCCCCCAAGTCCCACCATGGGTGTGACACTAGCTAATATTTCTACTCACTTGCAAAGAAAACGAGGTAGAACAGAAGCGGCCGTGGGAGGTGTGAGGAGCAGGACAGGCTCTGTTCACTGCTCTGCTCCGTCTCTGCAGGCCAGGCCAGCGCGGGGAACAGGGGCGGTCATCACAGTGTCAGAAGAATGTGTGCCTCTGGATCCGTGTTGTGCTGGGTTAGTGCTCAGAGGCCCTGAGCTGGGGCAGGTGCAGGCTGCCCGAGGACCAGTTCCTGCAGAGGACTGCACCTGGAAGTTCAAAGCTGACTCTGCATTGCCGTGGGGAGTAGAGACGGCAGCCTCAGGGCTGGAGGGGAGAGCCAGCAGCCTGCCCGAATGGCCCCAGGGAGCTCCACTGACGGCTCAGATGGTCCTACTCCAGCTGTGGGCCTCGCCAGCCTCGCTCAGCTCCCATGCAGCCTGTCTATGGGTGGCCCTGAGCAGGACAGGGAGCTGCAGAGTGTGGAGACAGGGACGGGCCTAGAGCCCAGCTGAGCAGCCCCAGGGTTGTAGAACTGACCTTCTCTGTAGGTTGTGCATCCTGTCACCACCCTGAGGCCTGGGGGTATTCCTTAGCTGGGCTGTGGGACTTTGTCCAGCTTAGCCTTGCCCCCTGAAAAGGGCCCTGTGGAGCTAAGCTGTTTCTGAGGCCTCCCTGAAGATGGCGTCCAGCATCTGGGGTGCTGCCCAGAGACCTCTCTGGGTCCTTCCCAGGACTCTGTTGGTCTGTCATTCTCCACACTGGTGTGTGTTGGTGAGTGCCCATGGTGCTCCCTTCGGGACTCACCATCCAGCCCTGGCCTGCCCAGCTTCCTCAGCTCTTATCACGCATCTGTCTTCCTTTGCTTGTCCTGCACAAGGGAGCGTCCCGGCAGCCACCATCCTGTCTTCTCCCCAGTCCAGGCCCCTGCAGCCTCCTGACACGGGCAGCAGCCCGTGCCTTGCTGTACCTGCAGGACTGGAGGGGCAGGAGTGCCTGCAGTATGGGTCTTAGTACAGCTGTAGGTCACACAATGGAAACAACATGACCTATTTTTTTCTTCAAGTTTTTGTGAGAATCTTTCTTGAGCCCCGCCTCCGTGGAAGCCTTCTCTGCTCTTCCTCTTCAAGGAGTCCTGCTGTAGAACTGCTAAAAGCCTGCCCAGGTGAGACCCTTTAGGGCAGACCTGTATGGTGTCCACACTGCAGTTTCAAAGCAACCCTGCTGCAGGACGAGTCTCAGCAGATTGTCCACCCAGTCAGCACCCTGTTCACAGGAGTGCCCACAGCCAGGCTCCCCTCTGGTCAGTTCTGTACTCTTGGGGAGTCTCATTATTTAGAACCTAGAACCTTCAGATTAAGCTGACATGGGCCCTGGGGCCAGACTTTGTGCTGAAATTCTACATTCACCCACCCATTACATGGCCTCTCGGAGATTTGGTGTTTTCATCTGTCAAATGAGAATGAAAAAGTAATCAAACCCCTACCTCATGGGCATATTTCAAAGACTGAGAGCACAGAGAAAGGACACTGAATAATGGCAAAGGCAGGCGTCAGGCGAGGGGCCTGCAGAGAACAGTGTGGGTGCAGCTCTGGAGGATCACAGCCCTGTGAGCCTGGCAGACGCAGCCCGGCTTCCCGGGGGATGTCACGTGTTGGAGCTGAAGCCCCTCTGCTGGCTGGACTACGTGGCTGTGGCTCTCAGAGCCTGGCTGGGTCCTCCCAACTGCTCTCTCCAACAGCCTGGATGTCCACCTCTCGCTGTCCACGTCTTGCTGTCCTTCCTGCTATCTCTTGGCACTGGATGGAGTGTTTGCTTCCTCAAGGACTCTCCCTGTGAAGCTCCCAGCTCCTCCAAGCAGGGCCAGCTCTGTCCTCATCACCCTCCATGTGCATTGTCCTGGCTGACGCCAGGGACACAGTGAGACCCAATAGGTTGTGTGGAGAAAAGGCCGGGTTGGGGCAATGTGTCGATCACCATGGACAGATGACAGATGGACTGAGGTCTGGAGGCCTGGATGGTGATGCTGAGGGAAGAGGTGGACCTAAGGAACCATGTGTGCCCTGCATTACGTGCTAGCCACAAGGGACAGGGCACTTGATCAAGTTGGACAGACCCTGAGTTGGCACTTCTCAGACCAGGAAGGTAACCCTTGCGTCTCCAAAAGCTTTCCCCAGAGGGGGAGAGAGGACCCTTCCTGAGCACCCAGTCCTACTCTCCTGTGGTGTCCTATTAGGTCCCAGTGGAGAAGCCCGTGGCAAACAGCCTGGGGGGGGGGGGGGG